>NW_019741301.1:1485547-1509403 GCF_002891405.2 Cryptotermes secundus | reverse complement strand
CGACGAGCTGATACCCCGTCCAAGGAGTCCTACCGTCTGTAAAAATGATCATGAAACTGAAAAATCAGTTGTATGCTCCGAAGTGGGAGCAAGAGGTGAGAGAGAGAGAGAGAGAAAATCATAATCCTACAATTTGACACCAGAGTCTGGCTACCGGTAGCGTAGTAAAACAATTCACGGTCCACCTAATTTAACAAAGAATAATTCACTATTTTGTCAAAAGAAATTAATTATTTGAATTATGGCTTTTTTTTAATATTCTTCTAGGAATTTCTGCGTCGTATTTATCGATCATACAGAGAATTAACCGACAAGCCTCTGTGACAGACATTCAGCGTCGTATCCAGTGGACAGGGACTTAGTTTTAGCTTAATATTTAGAACAACTTTACTCTTCAGAAGGTGGACTTATACTTCTTTTTATGTGGATACTTGGTCCTCGCTATATCCTGCCTCATTATCAGTTTCCCAGTAGAAATTTTAAGTTCTCAGTGACTGTAAACGCGTTTCCACATTTTGCTTTCTCGTTGCCATACAGACGAAATGTATTTGCATTCTGTTCACTGTTAACTTCGGTCGGTTTATTTTGTTTTCAAAGAACCGTGCTACACTCTACACTAATAAAAGACATGGCGAACATTGTTATGTCACCAACACATGCTACATGAATAGATTTCCCAGAACCGCATACAAATTTATAATTTTCATGTCAAATATAGCTTACAATTTTGTTGGTACGAAATGTATAGACATATGCAGATTCCAGTACAGGAATGGCCCCCATACGTGGAAAACAAACAGATGTTATCTTTCTATTAATTTGGCTGCAAGTCAGTTCAGACTCCATATTGATTTGTTATGGTGCAAATACATGGCCTTTGTTCTGTTCTCAGATTCTTGATCAATAGGTACAGTGCTTTTTCCAGGGGATGAAGCGGCCGAAGCATGAAGCTAGCTTTCAAGCTTAATACAATACTGAGATTATGAATATGTGGAACTATATCCCCAGTCTTCCATACGTCTTTCTATCTTACTTTCCACTTAAAATAAATACATAAAATAAAATTTAGGTTTATTTTTATGTATTTCAGCATCCTGTTGCAAATCTTTAATTAAACTTCTATGTATCCACAGTCCGTCAATAACGAATTGTGGATACATAGACGTTTAATATAGCTTTATTTATTTATTTAAGAATATATTCATTTATAATTTTTAACCTACTTTCCTTATCATAAAGAACCAAAGTAGCCTTATGCAATAACCATGCTGTCTATATGTTTGTGTTCTCTCCCCCCCTCAACTCCTGAATGGCTGAACCAGTTTTTATTTCACCTGAGCTTGTCTAAAAGGCGTAATTCATAAATCACTCCTATCAGTCTGTGTCTATATGTGTATCCTTCCTATCGTTGCTGGGCAACGCCTCGGTATAAAGATTCCCACTGCAAGAAATATGCACGTAACAATAGAATAATTGTTGGACGCTTCGTTTTCTATGCGGTTCGTGTTGTATCAAAAGAAAGATATTTAGTTCTTCCCAGAACTTCTTGCTAATGATACTGTCAGTAACTAACACTATGTAATGTCAGCTAATGTTAATGAACTGAAAATAATGCAGAAGGAAGCGCTAGTCAAACAATCCCGGAATATGCATAGAGATACTGAAGAGAATTACGAAAGGGATCAGTCAGAAAAGTCAGTGCACCGGAGAAGATTAGAACTTGCTCAGTGTACCTTTCATTTGTGGCAAGTTTTATATATTCATTCATTCATTCATTCATATCCCTGTTGCCCCTATGTGGAGCACAGAGCATCCGCGAAACGCTTTTTTTTCACGTCAGTACTTTAATGTTTATAGAGAGTCGGTAGGACACCTTGGATGGGAGATCAGCCTCTCGAAAGGCTGGTACCTGCACAGGACAACACAAAAACAAAATAAATGTTGACAAACATCCATACCTTGAGTGGGATTCGAAACCACGACCCTAGTGTTCGAGAGGGCTCGAGAGACCTCGCGGCTACTGTGACCGGCTAAGTGTTACGTGAAGGGTTTATGAAACTTGCTGTGAAAACACGATACGGGCTGTTATTTACGCGGTAATGAAACTACAGGTTCCATAAAAGAAGGTGATTATTTTGAACAGCTGAGCAAACACTACACTTTGAAGGACTATTGTTTCCTGCTTCCCTCAATGTTTGAAAGATCCCGTACATGTTACTACTGCTAGTATCCAGACTGTACGACGTCGAATTGTAGGATGACTGAAGAAATGACAAATCGGAAAAAAAAATTGTAAGGAAATGGCCGTGGCCTACTCCGAGGCATTTTCCCGCCACTTGCCTGGAGGAAAACAACAAAAAACCTCAGTCAGGATAGGCGGTATCGTGTCCAGATTCGAACCGAGCACCTAGACTGCTAGACCAACATAGTCAGTATGTTGGCGTGGCAACTTATCTCTTAGCTTTTGTTATATGCGTGCAAGAAAGGAGGAACGAGACTGCCTTTGTCATGACATCATGAAACTGATGTAGAATCTCTCCTCTGGTGACCTGGCATGACAACCGATCGATCAAAACTCGATATGTTCTGACGAAAGCCGTGCTTAATCACGTCCCAGCAGACTCCTCGCTTCCATGCATTCGTCTGTTCACAAGCGGAAGGAATGAACTAGGCAGTTCTCGTGAATTGCATTTTTCGGAGTTCATAATTTTTTAAGAATGCCGTCTTCTAGGGTGTGGCGCTATGTACATATTGTGCAAACAGACGTTTCGTATGAACGTACCGCCTCCATCTTCAAGCTAGAAAAATCCGCGAACGAGGTTCCAACGTGAGCAGGTGGCTGTAGTCTGCACAAGGTCTATATGGCGCTACATCCCAGAAGACATTCTTCATAGTCACCGCCGTGAAAACGTCAAATCTTTCATAATACTTATTTCTCTTTTGTCTGTAGTGTAATTGCTCAGCTTACAAGTTTTGAAATTTCATCATTTCACGTAACTGTTGTTCTAATAACTTCTTCGTTGTTCATCTGAGTTAGTCTTATACACAACGAGCAAGTTTTTATATATATTTTTTTAAATTCGCTTAGTGGGGGGTGGAGTCCAACTGGGTCCACTCGGCACGGCGGCCACTGATTGGTCTATGTAGCCTGGCCCGGGTGATTTTGATGATGGAGAATTTGGTGGAATGAAGATTGACAGGGAAACCGCAGTACTCGGTAAAAACCCGCCCCATCGCCACTTTGTCCACCACAAATCCCACTTGACCAGACCCGAGATTGATTCCTATCTTAATTAGGCCCTCTATTAATTTTTATTTGACTTTATTAAACTTATTAACAATTGTTATGCAAATGAAAACCGTGTGTTTTGATTCCATAACACAAGAAAATGAAACGTAAAAAGATCTGTTAACGAGATTAAAAATTGGAAAATTGAAATACTCAAAATTAAGAAATATTTTTGGGAAGAATTACAATGTATTCGTAGAAAATTTGACACTAATTAAAACTATATTTTGTGTAGATATTTTATAAGTACCCCATCTTCTCTGTATGTACATGGAGCTCCAAGAGGAAAATGATTGCTTCAGCTCGAACGATAAATACCAGTCCAAAATTTTATCGCCTCAGAGCAAGTGAGAAATGAACCTGTTTTCTCATAAGCTGTGATTTTGTGATGGCATCACGTCGAGGGATATTCTGTTTATTTCTTAAGTAGACAAAGGATAATCTATTCCCAACAAAGTTACAGCTTTCCCTTTTATAGTGTACCTGAAAATTTTCACAGGAACTTCATTTGTTTGAATTACATACTAGTCAGTAATGTCTTGAGTCAGCTGAGAGGATTGTTGAAGTTCGTTAAGTTTAATGACATACTTAGTGGAGGGATTCGGATAATTGGCGTGTCAACGTTTCCTAGATGTACCGCGTATAACCGTAGAAGGCATAAAATGAAAAAATCTGTCCTCTTCTGAACATTTCAAATGTGAAAATTAGCTTATCAGGTAACGCTTCCGAGATGTATTTCAAGGATGTCTTGTTCAAATTTCGGATATGTCACCAATAGCTCTGACTAACGCTTCTGGAAGTTTTCTTCAAACCCTCCAGGAGAATTCCGATATTCTATATAAAATTCGTCAGCAGTTGTTTTCAAGTATTCATTATCTGTAGTATATGACCCTTACTGTTGTGTTCTTTTGTTTATTGTTGTGTAGTTTTGTGTGCTGTGCTTTGTTCGAGCGTGGTGGGTTATTTTGTGTGTTGTGACTTAAAGCTGCATTTAGCAAGAAGAAGAATCTTTTTACCAGCAAATTGGACTTAAATTTGAGGAATAAACTAGTGAAATGCTACATTTGGAGCATGGATTTTTATGGAGCTGAAACTTGGACACTTAGGGCAGTAGATCAGAAACACCTTGAAAGCTTCGAAATGTGGTGTTTGAGAAGGATGGAGAAGATCAGTTGGACCGATTATGTGAGAAATGAAGAAGTGTTATTTATAGTCAGTGAGCAGAGGAATATCCTACACGAAATAAGAAAACGGAAGGCTAATTGGATTGGTCATATCTTATGCAGTAACTGCCTTCTAAAAGAAGTCATTGAAGGAAAGATAGAGGGGCGGATAGAAGTGACCAGATGACGAGGAAGAAGACGTAAGAAGTTGCTGGATGACCTTGGGGACAGAAGAGGATATTCGCATTTGAAGGAGAAAGCTCTAGATCGCATTAAGTGGAGGAATTGTTTTGGAAGAGACTGTGGACCTGTCGTCTTGACAGATTACTGATGAATGAAGAATGACTTGGGCTGGGGTCACACGAGCGCACAAAGTACATCAGTTGCAACGAACGTACTTTATGACGGACTTTGCTGAGGACACCACACAGTTGCAGAATGCGGTGCGTAGGTGTTTGTCTGCAGTGGAGCCAGAAGAAAGTGTAGCATTCGTCTCTCTTGTTTATTTCTACAACGGACGTCACGACGTTCGTTACAACGGACGCATTTTGTGCGCTCGTGTGGCTCCAACCTTGTTGTATTATCACTGCCACCGGATTAAAACTCCATTTGCAGTAAAAAAAATAATGAAAATAAATATTCGCCATTCAGTTTCATCCAGTAATTAGACCGTATACGAATTCTGATGAGTCGGGATAGCACAGTTCGTATAATCGTGAGCTGCTGCTGGGCAGCCACGGGATCGTAATTTGATTCCCGGCAGTCGCAAGAGACTTTTTTCCAAATAGTCCAGACCGGCTCTGGTTGAGAGGACAGTTAAAGGGGGCTGAGAGATTGGTGCAGAGTGCTTATGAGAGAAGTGAATAAAAGGCCTGTGAAGACTTGAAGTGTGATTAGAAGGCTCCATTCATGTGTGGTTCGGTGAGACTGTTATAGCTCCTGCGTTTTAGTTGTGGTACCAGGAGAGGACCAGTGTGTGAGTGAGAGAGAGAGAGAGAGAGTGTGTGTATGTAAAGCAGGGATAGCGCTGTATTTAAGTATGATTAAGAGAACTTGTAACCAAGGTGCATAATAAATCCAATCATCCGAAATTGAACCCGTCATTTTTTCGTCACGCGTACCACCGTACACATGACAATATGATACACTCTCCTTCAAAAATTATATCTAATCCTGCAATGTCATTAAAATTAATTATGAATATTTACTTTTAATTCGGTTATTTTTGTATGTTAATATATTACTGTCTAAACTTTTCCCATTCAGAATTAATTCTTGAACTATGAATTTTACGGAAAGTTCATAGGACTCCCTGGGTGGGGGATCAGCTCGCCGCAAGACCGCTATCTACACAGGGACAGCATAAGCATAGAACAGACCGACATCTATGCCTCGAGTGGACGAACCTACGATATAGTGTTTGAGCAATCGAAAACTTTTCATGCTTTTGATGTCGCGACCACTGTAGTCACTTTAAGTACGTTAATGAATGAAATAAAATACAGTGGAAATTGCGTTTCGTTAGTCGATTTTCAGCCACATGTGCTTAAGAGTGTCTCATACATTTAGACGTCCAACAGCTTTGTTCTGTGGACAAACGATGCCCTGGAGAAGTCCAAAATTATCGAAGTTGAAGCCCTAAACATCCTCCAAACTATCGAGAAAAGTCCTGGCGGGAATAAGGGAGGTTGTTAGGGATACGAACCGCTCTCCGGCGGACTCTGATGCCATGACGACGGCCAGTAGCTCAGCCCTGGTATAAGGTATTTGTGTGACGTAATGAATTATTCATACTCTCGTCTCCCGTCATGTGTTTTCCTTTGGTTCTGTCTCTAGATTTACTTCTTTGAATATAAAGGAGACTAGGGTGAAGTGAGTGAATAAATCTTTGGTTACTAGTTTACAATAATTTCTGTTACACTTTCCGAGGCTTTTATGAAACTTTTTTTTTTACAAAATATATCAAATGTTCAAATCTTCCACAGATACGAGTTCCTAAAGATAATTTTAATATAACAGTAATTCCTATAGATATTGTAAGTAGAGCACAGAAACTTGAACCCTATGCTGAATACTTAATGTTAAGTGCGGTCTATTCTAAGTTCCTTCTACATTCCCTAAACGAATGTAACTCACAACTTCCATCCTGCTCACCATCAACTTCTCAAAGGGTCAGTAAAATGTGAAGGTAAAGTTATTCTTGTAACAGACCGTACAGACCTATAGGGTCGTGAGACATCGAGGGTCCCACATTTTCTAGACAATCGGCTCATAGATGGCGGTGAGGTTGTCAGCCTTACGCGCCGACCGCCCTTTACCCCCCAGGAAGATTCCTCGTACTCATTTCTGTTAGAGGCTGAGTCGATCCCAGGACCTTAGTGGAGCTAGAAGGATTAGATCACTAAAAAAATCCAACTATCTCATCAGGAATAGAACCCGCGACCTTCTGCTTTGTAGCGTAGTGTCTCAACCAACTGCGCTATCGCTTGGACTGGGAATCCTTAGAGAAGAGAAGGGTACAGGGTTAGTGGTACTCTCCGCAAATTTCCGTCATTCGGAGGTAGAGTTATTGTACAATAAGCTCGGTCACTTGGGGTCTCTATTTACATTATTATACACTACAAACATACATGGCTTTAAAGTAGGCTTAAGTTAGATTACCTACTAGCCCTAAAGAGCCCTAAGTGGGTCCCCTGTGTGCACCAGTAATACGTCAAGGCTCACTTATTCAGGAAGTCTGAGAAGGCTATGAAGTCGAGGCTCCGGTGCTCTGGGGCCATGGCTGTGGAGGAACCCGCTGTCGAGTTCTCGTGCAGCCGGTCAGCATGAACAAGGCGTCTACTGCCGTATACTACTAGAAATGTGAGGGTGGCGAGTGATATAACCTCACTCAGGCCCCAAATTTTGTGGTGCATAATAGTGAACTCCTATGGGACATTTCTTCTTTCTTTTTCTCTAGTATTTACCGTGAGGTTACCCGTACATACGGTGCAACCGTTGCATCAGCGCCTACAACAGTCTTGTCCGCCGTTAAGTAAGCCTCTTCTACTTTACAACTTATTCCTTGTTGCACCATTGTTTCTATATATAATTTTAGGGCCCTGGGGTTCCGATTTAAACCTGTTATTGCCTTAATAACATAACAAGTAACATTCATATTGTCGATTGTACCTTCCTTCACATTTCCCTCGATATCTTCTCTGTTCTTATGAGCCTCCTTCTTGATAATTTAGTTAACAATTCGAATTTTGTTATTCACGATATCACTTATACTTTATACAGTGGGTACCGTGACCTCTCTTTCTGGGGGTAAAACAGACGGGGCATGAAGCTCACCATCTCCATCTAGTGGCAAGGTCAAGAATAACGGAGCTATAACGTCACTTCCTGATATGTCTTCACGGCATACTGCTTATTTAATTAAGGACAGATTTACCTGATTTTTTCAATAATAAATTTCAAGACATTAAACATACGTTTCGTTATTGTTAAATATTTTCTCCTATTTCTCCTTCCCCTTTAGACAGGTTCTACTTATTACATGTGGTTTAGTGATGTTTAACTCTATGTTCTCGGGCCTGCAGAAATTCTCCATTTAAGGAGGAGTTTCTTCAAGACGGGTTTTACTTTCTATGAAAAGTTTGTAGTCATGATATTTTTCATTCTGACTACGGGATTTCTCCGTTGCAACGAGTTGCCGACAGTTCAGTAAATAGTATGAAAACTACATAACAAATGATGCGACCTTTCGTTGAATTCTCATCCAATATTACGTTTCAAATATTTCTCTTATTCTTATTAAATACTGTAAGAAGTGCCCAATTTATCAGCGATAATACTGCCCCCTTCGTCCCGGAAATATCTCTCCGAACAAATTATAAAAGACGCATTAAAAAAACATATTTTTATAAGCAAATACAAAGCATTTAGGTGTTGTCTGTTTATCTGTGTATCCAAGAAAGTTAAAGTAAGTCAGAGTAAGAGTCAGAGTTAGTTTACGACTGGCGGTTTGCTGTCAGTTTGTCTTGTTGAAAAAACCCTTGAGGCTCACGACCAAAATTTTTAATTTCCTACTGAACACTTCCGGTTATAGTCCTTATGTAACATATTCTATGACGAGAGGTCGAGTCTGTCATTTACAATTGCTACTGGTCCTCGCAAGCGCAGTCATTCTCAAGTCCGAGTCCTGCGGGACTCATGACAATATTTTACTGTCCCAGATTGGAGACATTCTTAACCTGTAGGACCAGGTCCCAGTATATATATCCCCCAGGAATAAGGTGGACGGGTTATACTCTCAGGCACTGAGTTCCCTTTACGTCGCCTTCAACGCCTTGCAGGGTTACGGTGGAGGTATTCGGCCCCGCCTCCACACAGAAGTTGTAAGAAGAGAAAAACTACATTACGAGTATATAACGTATTTACGGTCGATCTGTTGCTAGGCAACCATATGCGATTTTATGGACGAAGCCGTCTGTTCTTTACGAGCGTTGACACCACGTGGCGCGACATCTGTGAACAATGTAGCCACTGCATTATGTAACTGCCTATAGATGTCAGTAACTGAATTAAACGGTAAGTAACAGTAATTCAGCGTTTACTCATGCAGCCCAATAATTTTAAATATCAGTTAAGAGGTTAATCAGCCCAGTTGTTGTTAACTTTGTGTATGAAATTTAGTAAAGACTTACGTTGGCGATTGATTTGTTTTCTGTGGGGTCCAGCCCGAAGTTATATAACAGCAGTCAGTCGAAGAGAACAGTCAGTCGAAGAGAACAGTCAGTCGTTGCACGAGATGGAGAATGGAGCGTGTCCTAGTGATTTGTGAACTGGAGAGATTAGCTATAATTGATTGCGATTAAGAGAGATTGTAATAGAAGGTATTAGTAAATTCTATCACCCAATCCAAAACCCGTTATTATCAGTCACCGTACCTCGGACATGTGACAATAATTTCATATTTCTTAACTTCCACAGCTCTTTCTCTCTCTCTCTCTCTTATTCGTATCCAGCCCCACTTTTTTTTTTGACTGATGCTTCGAAGCCGAAGTTTAACGCCATCTCCTACAAATAACATATTGTACAATTAAAAAAACGCTTTAAAATTTTACTGACGTTTAAAGCCCTCTCTAAAGAATAATACGCACAATTCATTAATCATAAATTTTATATTTTATATAGGCCGCGCCATAGCTCAAGCGGTTAGTCACTGGCTTCCCACCGCGTCGTCCCGGGTTCAATCCCGGTTCTGGTCAAGTGGGATTTGTAGTGGACAAAGTGGAGCTGGGGCGGGTTTTCTCCGAGTACTTCGGTTTCCCCTGCCAATCTTCATTCTACCAAATTCTCCATCATCATAATCACCCGGGGCAGGTACAATAGGCCAATCAGTGGCCGCCGTGCCGAGTGGACCCAGTTGGACTTGACCCCCTACTAAGCGAAAAAAATATATTTTATATAGCACCCTAGAATTGTATCAGTCCTCACATGAAAGGCACGATGCACTGAAAGAAAGTACTACTCTCTCGTTCGTGACCTACTACATCGCTCCACAGATTGTTTCTATGGTAAACAGAAATTGCTTAATTTCATAGCTTCAGCTTTTCGATATTCCATCATTTACTTACTACTCCATATTATCGAGAGTAGGTTGTAAATATGCTATTAATTAAATAAAAATATCTTATCGTTTCATCCCTTGCACAACCACACGCGAGTGCGCTGGCGCGCGCGCACACACACATACGCAATGTGTTTCTATGTTTGTGTCTAAGATTTGTGGTATTTATTGATATTGTCGTTCGCACTATGTGCTGCATTTGACACGTGATGAAACCGCTTTCTTGTGTGTTGATATAAGTTACTTTTGGGTACGAATATTCTTGCTACAGTACATTTGCAATGTTCTGACTCAGGCTTGTGGTCTGCAGTTCACCGGCCTCTATTTTATTTGTTGCTAGTGGGGTGGGACTAAGTCCCTTGTACTGTGGTCACTTGTGGCCTGTTGTACCAACACCAGATCATAGGTGAGGGTGATTGTGGAGCAATTGGTGGAATTAAGATGGGCAGGAGAAACCAAAGTACTCAGAGAAAACCTGCCCCAGCGCAACTATGTCCACCACAAATCCCATTTGACCAGACCCGGAATGGAACCCGGACCGCCGCGGTGGGAAACCAGCGACTAACCGCTTGAGCTATGGCGCGGCCTCACCGGCCTCTAACTCAGGACCGAAGCTCATGAAAACCGCGCGTCTTCCCGTTTGATGCATAGGCCCAGATTATCCGAACACGAGAAAGCTTTTTAAACATTTTATCTTCCTCTTTACCCTCACGTAAAAGAGGCTTTGACTTTGCTGGCAGAGCAGTCACGGCGATGAGCTGAGTGAGATGTCTGAGTGTGGGTAGGTTGAAGATAAATACGTGTTTCTAAACTTGTAACTGCCAGCTTCACCCAGTGCAACCCATGTATCCAGACATCCTTCTTTGATTTCTGTTATACCATGTCTGATTTAAAGAGTGCCGCTGGCAAACTTCCAAACTAATTGACTGAAAACATGGATTGGGATAGAGAGCGCATGCCTCTTCCTTGACACCCCATTGGCCCATCCTTTGTCCGTGTAGCGATGGCAACATGTAGGGCCAACAACTGAAATTGGCATTTACTGGTCAAAAGGGATATAACAGAATAGTCAACAACATTAACAGTGGGCCGATCACAGTAGCCACGTGGTCTGAGACATCAACTGTCTTCACCCACTAGAATATTGTGATCGTGGGTTCGAATCCCACCCTAGACATGGATGTCTGTATGCGTCTATTCTGTGTACGTAGTGGTCATGCAATGGGCTGATCCCAAGTCCAAGAGGCCTATTCTCTGTGTATGGATTGAGAAACTGAAAATCCAGCCAAGATCCACAAGGGCTGTAGAGCCATAAATGCTCACAGATAGATAGATACATAGTGGTTATGGTGGTGGTAATTATATTGTCCCGTCTCTAATGTAATATAATGTGAATACAGAGCCACCTGCTCATGCTGGTTCTTCGCTCACAGATTTTTGTACCTTTAAGATGGAGGCGATACGTTCCTCCGAAACGTCGCTTGACACAAAATCTAGATGGCGTCACATCCCGAAAGATCGGCATTCTTCATAGTCACCGCCTTGAAAACCTCAAATATTGTAAATATATGTTTGTTCCTTAACATCTGGGGTTAAAAATTTGTGTCTTACCACGAGGGAAGTGACGATCTTTCGGTCTCATCTTGTGATTTATGATACCCTGCAAACCTGTAAGCAGATAACGACCTTTAGGAGGAACATACCATTCCCATGGTAGCCGGGATAGCTCGGTCGGTACAGCGGCTAGGCTACCAGCTGGATGACACAGGACCCGGGGTTCTTTCCCTGTAAGAATAAGAGAGTCTTTCTCTTCACTATGGCGCGCAGACCTGCTCTGGGGCTCCCCTCCAATGAGTATCAGTGGCTCCTTCCTCGTGGATGAATCGGTCGGGGCGTGAAGTTGAACACTCACTTCCATTTAGCACCGAGGTTGAGAATGGTTGAGCTATAATTTCATTTCCCAGAACTTTCCACGAAGTGGCGTTTAATTAATTAAACTCAGAGATAACTTGGCTTTTACCCCATCTACAAGCTTGAAATTCAGCTGAAGATGGAGACGACATGTTCCTCATAAACGTCTACGTATCTACAAATTCTCACAACCCAGAAGACTGGAACGTGAGGCAACTAGAGGGTAGTGGAGAAGTAACAGACGGCTGGAGAAAAGTGCGTGATTAGGAGATTCATAATTCGTAATAAGCACTTCGATATAATTAGGGGGCCTTTTCTGGGAAAAGAGTTTGGCAAATGTTTTGCCTCGGAGAGATCGATTCTTCGAAAACAACTTATTACGGAACACGGTTACCAGGGATACGAAAACTGAAAATTGTAAACACTTAGAAATACGACCGTTGCTTCGAAATTAAAACACGGTTTCCAATGCAACTCTATTCCGTTCTCTAGAAGTTATCAAGTAGAGTTCACACGTGAATTCAATTCAATCCCTTGTGGAGGCGGGGTCAAATACCTCCACCGTGAATCTGTGAGTCGTAGGAGGGGACAAAAAAGAAGTCTTGAATTTTAGATAGTAAAATATAGTCACGAATCCTACGGGACTCGGACCCGAGAATGACTGCGCTAGCGACGACCAGCAGCAATTGTAAACGACAGACCCGTCCTCTCGTCAGAGAGAGCGCCCCATATCAACAAGCCCGCAACTGTCTGACAGTAATAAAAATCCGACCGTAAGCCCCAGATGGGTGCTTTATTTCAAGACAAACTGGTCGACTGGCAGTCGGTCTTAAGATAAGACTCGAATTCAATTCGGTCAGAGGTTCTTCATACAGAATTCGTCAGACAGGAGTCGTAACCCATCCGCATGAGAATTCAGAAGGAGTTCAATATGTGGACTGTTATAAGTGGTCGTAATTGTGAAAAACTTCCAGTAAACCCAATCATCAAATCCAGAATCCATTATTAATTTTTTTTTCCATGGCACTACAGCCCCAGTGGGCCTAGGCCTACCTCCATGAACTTCTCCGTTCACTTCGGTTTTTCTAGATCTTACACATACGGTAGGACTCCTTGGGCGAGTGATCAGCTCGGCGCAAGGCCTCTACTTGTAGTCAAACACAGAAAAACGCACACAAATATCCATGCCCTGAGTGGGATTCGAACCCACGGTCTCGGCTTCCCACCGAGCGAAGACAGTGCATGCCTTAGACCGCTCGGCTACCGTGACCGGCTCCATTATTATTAGTCACCACAATACGTAAAAAAACTTAATAATACAGAAAAAACTGCCTCATGTTTTTTTCATAACAACTGAAAATTTGAAAAGAAGTTTTAAAACTTGCCGTAATAGTCTAACGTATATAATAACAATTATAATTAAATTCCCCTGTGTATTTCAAAGACCCGTGTTTCAAAGCCATTTAAGAGAAACGTGTCTGATGGCTTGTTGAATGGACCAAAGGATGTTTATTAAGAGAATTCATTAACCTTTAGGCTGTATAGTCGTTAGGTTGTACTTGCTTATGTATTATGATATCCATAGTGTTTCAGCAGCTAGACTATATACTGTGTGTATATACGAGTATGCCTTTTGTTTGGTGTTGAAATGAATCTCTTAGGCTCCTAGAGATGCCAACCCATAGCTTGAGAAACACTGGAAACACAAAACAAACCACGACGCAAACAGCGCCACCAGGGGATGCTGAGTGCGTCTCAAGCCAGTCTCCAGTGATATGCTAGAAACACTAAGCTCTGTATGTGTGTTGGCATGGAGATTAAAAGCTTGCTGACAGTTTGTCCCATGTGAGATGTTTTGGGTATCTCCCAGAATCGATTTGGCTCTCTGCTGCAGTGGAGCAGTACTCTTGGATTTAGGAGCTAAGTGAAGACAAGCAAGGCAAACTTAACTTCTTCAAGTAGAACAACATATATAAATATATACATAATGACCTGAAAAGAAAATCCATGTTCTACATTATTGTACAAGACTAATATGTTGATGAATTTCCTGTCATTTTAGCTCATTAGTTCCATTCGTGCGCGCGCATCGCTGTAGAACATTTCTCACTTCTTGCAACTCCCAGAAACTGTGTGTGCCCCTCTCCCTTCGCGTCTGTAGTGGACAGTTCTAGAAACGTAACTGCATGGTATTATAGTCGCAAGAGAAGAAAGTCAGTACAGCTTCGTCTATTGGGTGTGATGAAAAGCAAAACGTGAGCTTCATAAAGTCAGACGTAAGGTAATGATTTTAAGAAGAGAATATTGCAATAATGTACAAGTTTAACGGTAGAAGACTGAAACAAATTTTCCAGTCTGTAACAAACTGTAATTAACTGCTGATCACAGTTGCCGCGCGGTCTAGAGCATGGAATGTCTTCGTCCGCTCCAACATTAG
Source organism: Cryptotermes secundus (assembly GCF_002891405.2). Taxonomy (NCBI): domain Eukaryota; kingdom Metazoa; phylum Arthropoda; class Insecta; order Blattodea; family Kalotermitidae; genus Cryptotermes; species Cryptotermes secundus. The sequence goes on along the minus strand of NW_019741301.1, from coordinate 1,494,986 downwards.
GATCGATGTGTCTGCGTTTATCCTGTTTGTCCTGTGTAAGTAGAGGCCTTGCGTTGGTCTGATTCCCCGTCCAAGGAGTCCTACAGACAGTCTAAGATTAAGAAATTGAAGTGGAACAGCTTTTCAAGGATGCTCTACTATTCAAGTGGAAGTAACAGGAATATAGATAGATAGATAGATAAATAGATAGATAGATAGATATACAGACAGACAACAGATGGAAGTGATAATAATCTATCTCAATTTCTTTCCCTTCTACACAATGGAACCAGAGTAAGAATCGATGCTTTTTTATTTAATACGTGAAAAATTCACTGAAAATATTGAACATGGTATTCTATATGGTCACTATCAAGTTTATTGCTATTTTTGTCCCGAATATTCATATTATTTTCTAAACTTAAATGAAGAAGTTCTCCTGCTAACTAATAGGTGGCTGAGAGTCCACGTTAATACCTTCCTTTCGTCTCCGGGGAAGCTTGACGGAATGGCTCTACTGCCAATATTTGGTCCCTGGATCCTCATTTATTAGTTCAGTTTGTGTGAGTACAAGATAAGGGTGAGGACTGGACAGGAGATGCCCCTGGAGACACTCCAGTGTCTCATTCTACCAGTATATATTATCCTCAATCCATTAATATTTCAGTACTGATTTGTCAGTAAAGTGGACACCCATGAAGCCTCGTGGTAACCTAAAAGCATGGTAGTCTGCTTATCTTAATTCGAGAATGCTGTATTGCTTTATCAGGCAGAGTAGAATGTTAGGTAAAGGGCGGAAAATGCTATGAGGTTATGGTGGAATTCAGATTTCATTTGTTTTTAAGGAAACTACTCATAGAGGTCGTTGTGTATATTTCAGTTCCAACCACCAACATCAATTGAAAAGGGGAGTCGTTCATAGTTTGATCAGTTAAGCCGAGATCACATTCGGGATCGGAAGATTTCAACAAAGAAATTAAAAACGTCAGACATTGTCTGATGCTCAATGAATATCCACAAGAACTCGTTGACTCCATAATGAAGCCAAGAAACAGCAACCGCCTTTCAGGTACAATATACCAGGGCACTGTCATCCCGTATGTTAAGGATATCTCCGAGAAAATCAGACGCATTGGAAACGGTCTCAATGTTAGGACCACTTTCAAAACTAACCATACACTCCGAGGGACATTGATGAACACTTGACTGATTAGAGACGCCCAGCAGACAAAGCATTGTTCGTACAATATTCCATGTGACTGTGGCAGATGTTACATTGACATCCTTGGCACTACAGCCCCAGTGGGCCTAGGCCTACCTCCATGAACTTATCCGTTCACTTCGGTTTTTCTAGATCTTACACATTAGGTAGGACTCCTTGGGCTGGTGATCAGCTCGTCGCAAATCCTCTACCTGTACACAAACACAGAAAAACGCACACACACAAACTAAACATCCATGCCTTTAGTGGGGTTCGAAACCACGATCCCGGTTACCAAGCGAGCGAAGATAGTATATGCCTTAGACCGCTCGGCTACCATGACCAGCAAACAGACCTTTAGAAGTATGAATTATGGAGCACAAATATAACCTGACACTAGATCTACTTGAAAAGTAAATATTAGCAAAACATGCATATGAAGAAGGCCACAAAATAAGTTGGAAAGAAGCGAAGGTCTTGCACATTGAGCCCAACACCACACACAGGAAATATACGTACAAGGAATCTGGCCATGTGTCTCTGATAAAATATCCGATCGTTCAACCTAGCTTGAACATCTCTCTCATCTGGAATCCCGTTATGGCGTCAAAAATCATAAAAATGCAACTCGATTTAGCATAGTTTTGAGTGGGAAAACTCGTGTTTTTGTACCATACAGGGAATTTATCTGACCAGTGATGACTTCTGTTCTGATAGTGATCTGATTTTGAGAGCAATAGCCGTGAAATAGACCTCATGTGTGTGGAGGTTTCAATGTTTGTCTTAACTCCCACAGATGCTGTGTTTGCGTCATGCAGAGTAAACCCTCCAACATTCGCTTACAGTTAATGTAGGTACCGCCTATCCTGGATCAAAATATGAAAGATGAAAAATACTGTACACAGTTGAGTACATATTTCAAAAGACGCGTGGCATTTAGGAAGGCAGATGAGTCACTTCTCTGTTGAGGCAAAATTTGAGAGTCTCTCGAGACATGCATTATTACATTAAAAAAAAAGTACAATTTCCGAGTCATCTATCGATGAATACATGTATTAAGTAAAGTTCCTACAGCGATATTTTGTTATTTATCTTCATCAGTACCATTTATATCATTAAATATTCAATTTATTTGTGTTTTTAAATTTTTACTTTTAAGGTTACCTTTTTCTTCGCTAATCCGGTTGACCCCCCCCCCCCCNTACTCCGGATTAGCGAGGGTTTACTCTAAATTATCTTGTGTTGGTGCAGGTGTCTAGTGTTAAGAACTAACTCAGTCCATTGAGTTCAGCTGAGTAAGTTTCACCTCAAGATGGCAACAATCCCGTCTCCGAAACGTTGTGTTTTAAATTAAAGAAAGGACTATGACCAATGCCCAGAAACATAGTCATTTTATTGGTATAACTTCGTCACAAACTTGTAGATCTTACTCTAAAGGAGGACTATGCTCCATGGAATGTAAGCCCAGATATGATTGCAACAAATTTCTTATAATGGCTGTTCCAGCCCATTCAGGGCCCTGGCCTCTTTTTCAGTTCCTTAATCATTTTTCACAGACAGTAGGACTCCTTGAATGAGTGATCAGCCCGCCGCAAGGCCGCTACCCACACAGGAAAACACAGACATAGATTAAACACATACACACACCAGACATCCATGCCTTGAGTGGGATTCGAACCCACGATCCTCTAAAACAATATTATGAGCGCGTGTGTCAAATTTCAAGAAGTTCCTGGCCCTGGAATCCAGGAAAAAATTGAGGAAAATTGATTTTCAGAAATGTGTGTTGGTTATGTTGACATGTAACGAGATTTTGGAAAAGTACTGAGTTTGACAGAATTTGTTCATGCTTCCTGAGATACACGAAAGGTATTCGTTCACAGCGCAAAAATTTTTCAAATCTCGTTTTCTATATTTCAGATTATAATGTATCAAAGATGTATCTGTTGGGTTTAACAAATGCCAGGAAAGTCGTACATACGTACATACGTATGCATGACTTGTTGTGTAGCGGTTATAGAGAAAATATATTAATTGTATGAAAAATTGGATATTAGTGTTTTAACTTATTTTTAAATTCGTTAAATCTTTTGAAATTAGAAGTTCATCCCTATTGCGTTTAACAATTCTGTTCTTACCACACAATAAACAAGATGTGCCTCCAACACAAAGACGGAAGATTCAGTGCCGTTCAGGGTTATAATCAGTGTTTATTACGAAAATCGTAGGAAATCCTTAAATAAATATGGTGGAAATTCAGAGCTTTCCTCGTTATAGTTTTGCATATTAATCTAGACAGCAGACAAGGAGGCGAAATGTTCTCAACTGATACTGTTTATTGTACTGTACAGTCCGTCAGCAATGCAACAAATTGTTCCTTCTTTCTCACACTTTCGGTCCTAAATGGCCATCTTCAGGTGTCTTGCTACGCTAAAACTGCTACACTGCGCTAATATTGTCCATTCATCGCACATGCGACTGCACGCTTCATGATTTAAGCCATCATAATTGTGGTCTAACTGGTGTGCGCTAAAATAGCACACTCTGTAGTTCACTTAATTTAAACCAGTAAAATCTATTAAAATTTTGTGTTAGAATTTACTATTAAAATTCCTTTAAATGTTGTAAAAGTCTTATTACACCTAGCAAGGGCCGTCGTCCACTTGTTTAGATCTGTATCCTTTATTTCGGATGTTTTATTTCGGCAGCCTGTTTTTCTATTCGTGATCCCGTTGTTGTGTTACGTCTGCAATCTGAATGGTGAAACCTAACCAAAGTTTTATCTCTTCTTAATTTCCACATGAGAAGGATTAAACTGATTTTCGTGAAATAAGTTAACTATTCTTAATTACACCTTTGTAGACTTTGTTACACTGCAGTCTAAAAGCAATTTCAAGCAAGTCTCCGTTCCGGCAACGTATTTTGAACATTCTCTCGCGTAAAATATTTATGAACCTTACATTCCAGGGCGGTCCGGGACAAACACCACTGCACAATAGGGAAGTAGCAAGATTTGTTCCTCAGTAACAGATGTGGATTCTTCGGAAGAAATGTATCCAGAGGAAGTACCTCATTTTGTTCAATCAAAATATAGAATTTTATTTCGGGAGGACAGAACACACTCGTCTTGCAAAGTTTTGTTATATAATCCGTAAATAAGAAATCACAAGCAAAGCCTACTGGATTCGGTGTCTTGTATATTGCAGATGGTTACATGAAACATGCGCAGTACATTCCGAGGCGTGTTCGGTTTGCGGAAGAGCGGAAATGAGGACAGACAAGAAACTACAATGACATTTTCCACAAACCATCTTTCCCTCTCTTAATGTGACGTCACACTCTCACATGACGTAGTGGCGAAGTGGAATGCTCTTGTAAAGTACGTACCATGTACTTTTAAGCAGTTGTAGTTTTAAGAGCCATTGTAATTATCAGTAATTCAAATTTAGAGACATTTTTGCCTGTTTACTTTAGTGTCAACTCAGTATTTTAGAAACTTCCTGCATCTTTCCTGACTTAACCCATCTTGCTTGGCTCTTTGGAGATGAGAGAAAGAGAGAGAGAAGAAAGAAAGAAAGAAAGAAAGAAAGAAAGGAAGAGTATCGATTTAAGAAGGTTCCCAGGCTTTGCCCGCTCGTCCTTCTGGTAAGAGTAAAGTGAAAGTGTAGGCGTTAAGATGATTAGAAGCAACGACTTGAGAGAGTTGAGAGAGAGGGGCCGCGGAGCTTTTAATTTAAAAAATTTGAGTTTACGTGTATAATTTTGGTAATTTTGACAGCAAGGGACCGTAATTTTGATGAATTTAAATCGGGAGGGCTGCATGAGAAGCATGCAGTAGCAACTTGGAATTTGGGAACCATCTCAGCATTTGCTTACAAGACAGAGGAAAACCAAGAAACCTGTGTCGAGATGGCCGGTCGCAGGACCTTCCGGATACGCACTGACTTCTAGCCAGCGGTCCGGCAAACAAAACAGACGGACGATTCCCTAACGTTTCCCTAGCATGTGTGCTTAATGCTTTATTGATAAAGTTTTCAGTGTGTACATGTCATCAATAACAATACAATGGTTAATTTACAATTTCAATACATTTCGAAATACAACAAAACAGTTTGTGTGTCTATCATCTTGAACCACTGCAGTCGTCACCTCTTCAGTTGGGCTCTCATGTTAGTCCAGCGTCCAGCGTAGAGATTAGCTCTTGGTGCTGCTAGAAGACTGAGTCCTCCGGTATTCCTTCTGATGATTAGCCGCCTGCAATGAGGAGCACTCCGCTCATATAAGTGATTCAGGGTATTTTTTTATGAAAGGGGAGGGTGAGTGTGTGTATGTGTGTATGAGGTCAAGTTGCGATTTCGATTGGATGCTTCATAACACAAGATCAGTCCATCAACAGGGTGCGCGGCCTTTTGCGTTTATCGTGGATTGGATTGTACTGGCCTAACTGCCTTATTTGAGAGTTGTCACTAAGCTGACTTTTTAAATATAATTTTGTGGCTATTCTACTAACATGGGTTTGAATAGTCTCAATCCCTGTCTGTTCATGAAGTGTATCGATGGGCGTTACCCTTGGGAGTTTCGTAATAATTCGTAAAACCTTGTTCTGAAATAATTGGAGTTTATTAATATGTGTTTTGGCCGCATAACCCCAGGCAGGGGCTGCATACGTTAGAATTGACATTATTAGAGACTAATAAATTGTTAGGGCCAGATTAATATTGATGGGGGAAGACTTGTTCAAAATGGGATACAGTTGCCTGTGCCTATGGTTGGCTTTGCACAAGGACCTATTTATATGTGCCCTGTAGATAAGTTTTGAGTCTAGTATGACACCCAGGTAGTTTATTTGATTTGTCCAATTAATATTTGTGTGAAAAATTTTAAGTGGAGATGGCGCAACACGGAAGTGACTCCGCCGCTTGGAGAATAACGTTGTCGAGCATTTATTGGTATTTATTTTGATTCTCCACTTGCTAAACCAGGGTTGTAAAATTTTGATGGCATCGTTTAGTTTTCTCAAAGCCAATTGTGTGTTGCCAGATCGAGCTGTGACGCACGTATCGTCAGCATACATTGAGACTGCCACATTGTTGTCGTTTTCAATGCATGGTAAATCATTTATATAAATGTTAAACAGTGTAGGCCCTAAGAGACTGCCCTGGGGGACTCCTGCTTGAATAGGACGTCTGCTAGATTCGGAATTACCATAAACAACTGTGAAGGACCTGTTGTGGAGGTAGCTATGCAGCATGTGTATAAAGTGAGCAGGAATGCCTGCCTTAATAAGTTTTGAGATGAGCCCGGTTATCCACACTTTGTCAAAGGCCCGCTCGATATCCAAAAATACGGCGATTGTTAATTTGTTATTATTAAACCCATGGGTAATGCGTTCAATAAGTCGCAACAAGGCGTGAGTTGTGGAGTGACCTTTCTTAAAGCCGTATTGGTCCTCCCTGATTAAATTTAATTTCTTTAAAATAAAATGTAGTCTTTTGAGTAATACTTTTTCAAAAAGCTTTGCTAGGGAATTTAATAAGCTAATTGGCCTGTAGTTAAGGGGGGAGGAGTGATCCTTGTTCGGTTTTGGAAGCATGATAATTTTTGCGAGTTTCCAATGATCTGGAAAGTAACTGATTGTTATGCACGAGTTATAAATTGTCGCCAGGGATCTAAGGGCCATTTTTGAAAGGTTCTTTAAAACGATATTTTGTATGCCATCGGGGCCAGCGGCTTTGCGAGATTTCAAGTGTTGGATCAACCAGTCGATTTCGTGGGAATTTGTTTTTCTTATCAACGGTGTGGGGGATTGATTTAGGAAACTTATGACGGTGTGTTCTGTAGTTTTTGAGAACTGTGGGTTTCGATCTGGGTTGGTTGTAAATATTTCCTGTAAAGTGTCTGCGAATAAGTTCACCTTTTCTTGTTGTGTAACTGCCGATTTGTTATTCAGACTCAAAGGAGGGATGTTGCTATAGTCATTAGTTAAGTGTTTGGTGATCCTCCACGTGTCTTGGATATTACTTGTGTCCAGTCGTTGGAGTGCGTGATGCCAGTTATTGCAGAGTTGATTTTTGATTGCCTTATCTATTTGTTGTTTTAGAGAGTTTATACGGGGCCGCAGGGCAATATTGTGCGTTCTCTGCCAGAGAGTGCGGAGTTTATTACGTTCCTGAATTAAGAGACGTGTGGAGGGTGAAATTTGCATACATCTGGAGTTTCTAGTTCTGACGGGGATTGATTTCTGAATAGCTGTATGCACTACATCGGTAAAGTGAGACACAGCTTTGTCGATTTGATCTGCTGTAGGATTATGTGAGAGTAGTTTGGAATTTAGATTGTTGTGTACGCAGCTTCGAAAGTGTTCCCAATTTGCCTCCTTGTATACATAAATGCTTTTACGTTCATCTGATTGTACCGGGCCTCGTAATGTTAGTAGAACTGGTCTGTGGTCAGAGTGAGACAGAAAACCTAATGTTTTGACTGTATGATGACTCAAGATGTTGTTGAGAATGGCAAAGTCGAGCACGTCCGCACCATCGGGATTTCTATCAGGGATGTGCGTTGGAGAGTGAGGAGCCGCGATTAGGTATTCGTTTTTATTATAGTGGCTCAGTAAGGCCCGACCGGCTGAGTTATCATTTCGGGAGTTCCAAGTACTATGTTTCGAGTTGAAGTCCCCTGCAAGAATGACTTTGTTACTTGTTTGAATGAGCAAGTCTATGTCTCTTTCGACAATTTTACCGGGAGGGTTATATATTGAAACTAATGTAATAAGTTCGCTGTTGATGTGTAATTGTATAGCCGTGGCCTCCATATGTTCAAGTTTTGGGAGGGCAATTTCTGAGTGTTTAATTCCCTTTCTAATCAAGATGGCTGTGCCCCCGCCGGGTCTGTCCTGTCTGTCTGATCTATATGTGTAATAGTTCGGGCAATTGAATTTCATGGGCTGGTGTAGGTGGGTTTCGTTTACTAATGCAATAGTGATATTGTTGGCTTCCAGGTAATTAAAGAATTCGGTTTTTTTGTTGGAGATTCCTCTGGCATTCCAAAATAATATACAGGTATTACTGTGTTCCCAGCGGAAGTTTGCCATAATTGAAGGCGAGTATGTTGGACATGAAGGTGTTGAAAATGACTGGGAGGGCGCTTTCATACGGATGTTGTATGAATTGTAAAAGCATAGCTGATAAAGACTGGATGAGTTTTTGAAAAGTGAAAGCCGGGTTGAAGGATCTGATTGCATTGACAAAATCCCGACACTGAGATTCAGTTTAAGATCGCCGAGCCTTTGTCCCTCTGGGTAACTGAATGGTCTTTGTAAATTGTGTGTAGGATACTGAGGGTCGGGTTCCGTTAGGTCTGACCGTGAGTTTTTGGAGCTGTGGGTTTGAGTGACACTGTCTTGGAATGGGGGCTTCGCAGTTGCAGTCCTTTGAGGCCTGGGGGTCTGAGAACTTGTGTTGTATGTATCCCCGTGTACAGCTGTGGAGGGGGGTGGGGTATGTGCTTTGTGTGTTTTATTGTGTCTTGAGGGACTTGCAAGAGATCGCTGGTCATTGCTACTATCAGAGCCTGCTGCTAAGTGAGTGGGTGCCCCTCTGCAGACACAGTCAGCTTTGTAGCCGAGCCGCGGATGCTGCCTGGGGTGTAGAGTGTGGGTCTGTGTGTTTTGGAAGTGAACATTGAAAGGAATGTTAAGTGGTTGTGTTGTACCAGGGTAATGCGCAGGTGTCTGGTTGCCAAACTGCAGTGGTCGGTTCCATGCATTTGGCAAGTTCATAGCTGGGAAATTGAGGTTATGGTTTGAAACTGGTTGGGGTGTGTTCTTGGAGCAGGGGGCTTGGAATGTGAAGGTTTGTTACGATTTAGTCTGCTTTCTTTTTCCATGAGTTCCTGAAAGAATGGGCAGCCTCTGAATCTAGTGCTATGGTCTCCGATTTTACACAAGGCACAGGTCGGGACAAAGTTGGGTTCGAACCTGGCCTCACATTCCCACGAGCAATGCTGACCAGCACAGTAGCCGCAGGCGGGGGGAGCATGGCAGCTGGCAGCCACGTGGTAAAACTGCTGGCACCGTGCGCATTGGGGCGGCACGGTCCGCGTTTTGTACGGCTCAACTGTGATTTTAATGTAACAGAGGCGGTTCAGTTGCAGTATTTTGTGGCTCTGAGGAATGTTATCTAATTCAACAATATGCATATCCAATGGGCTCTTGTCCCTCCAGGCTGTCATGGGGATGACATTTTGAACTGACATCCC
>NW_019741301.1:1423190-1485450 GCF_002891405.2 Cryptotermes secundus | reverse complement strand
GATCCTTATTGACTTTAGTGCCTCCCTGCGAACAGCGAACCTCAGCTGTCACACTCAGCTTCTGTGGGATTGGGGGACTGCTATGACGTGGACTAGTACTGGTTGGAACTGGAGATAGGATCTTTGGTTCGGTTTCTTCAGTTTGCGGCGCCTGACCCCAAATGCCGCTAAGTTCGTCCGATGATGATTCGGATGACTGAGACAACTGAATGCGGGGGGTCCGAAGTTTGTGCTTAGGGGTTTTGTGCAGTAGAGTGCTGGTAGCGACATATTTTTCTTTGAGATGGTTTGTTGCTGTTTGTTTTTGATTGCGTATTTTCATTGGCCTTGTATTAGTTTTTGTTTTTGTTTTTGGGCTTGTGGGTCCGCCTACATCTAATATACGTTTGACCCCGGGCGGGTCCATTTTGTATTTAACCTTAACCATACTAGCACTTGGGTAAACTCCCTCCCCCCTACCTAGCCCTGGAGATATGAGGACCTCCTTGCAGCTGAGTGGGTGGTTGATAAACCTGAGCTTACTTGGGCCCTAGAATAATCGCTAATCAGGGAAAATGAACACTTAAGTGGGGCACACGCCCCGGTGCAGAGCCGGGATCTACCGAATCGCCCCAATCGGGGAGGGTGGGCCCAGGCGAGTTACCCCGGCGTGCGTTAACACCGCAAGTTTTCAGCCAAGGGAACTCCGCCTGTAGAACTCGACGTTTGCTGGCGACGGTATGTAGAATGCTTCGACGTGTGAGGCCGGTAGTACGGTACTCGCACGGTTTCTTGCCGGTCCTACGATGGGTCAAGGCCGAAGGCTGGACCGTAAACTTTTACGATGCTTCCTACCTGGAGTCTCACAGCAGAGTGAAGAAGATATGGGTTCATTCGAGATGCTTTGTAACTGTTGCGGACGTATGCATCGCACGGACCGAGTAGAGAACACCGCTTCCTAGTTACTCCATTTCTAAGTGTTATGAATCTGTTGCATGGCAACGGGTGTGTTTACAGAGCCGTTAACTAACAATGACTGGCTCTGCTGGCTTCACAGATCTTGCCTTGAGCAAATATACCACAATTCCATTCTCACTCACTCACTCACGGAGCTGAGCCCTTCTTGAGGAGCCGCCAATTCTGCACCTACTCAAGAATTTCCCACTGGTCCCTATCCTGAGTCAGAGCAATCCAGTTAATACCATCCCATCCTATCTCTTTAAGATCCATTTTAATATTGTCCACCCACTTACTCCTTGGTCCTCCCAGCGGCCTCTTTCCTTCTGGCTTTCCCACCAGTATCCTATATGCATTCATCTTTTCCCTCATTCGTGCTACAGGGCCTGGCTACCTCATCCTCCTTGACTTGATCAGTCTAATTATATTTGGCGAAGAGTACAAGTTATAGAACGCAATACCATTCTAGAGATCATTAAACCTTGTCATGTTTTTAGTGAATAGTCACGGGTTTTGAAATGGTAATTGAATTTATCGAATACTTATAAACCGTAAAAATGAATAATTACAGCGCTTTCGCCAATCCACGCACTAAACTTCTCACCAAAGAACACACTTCCCAGTCTGCTGTCTTCACCAGCCGTTGCTTGGTAACAGCTCAAACAATACAGATTCCTCACCTCCCGTTTTCAATGGCTCTTATTCCCACCGTGAAACGTGTTAATTTGCCATTGCCTAGCAGCGGGTTACTTCTCTTGCTAATCTATACCGTCATCATGTCACAAAATCGTAAGGAAGCCTCCCTACTAACAACATTATCCATTATTTCCTTTTATCTCTATCTACGTGTAAATTCTGATCATGATAAATATTTATAAAACTATGACTTGTATTTCAGTTTCCCCTGCCAGTTCTCATTCCACCAAACTGCTCCATATTAATTATTTATCGGTCACTGACGCTATGTTGTCTCGATACTGACAGCGTCGTTAAATAACCAACTTAATAGAACACCACTTCATGTTTAGTGGTGCGCAGTTACGCTTTGTATTGCACATACAGTGCACGCACTGTCTGAAGCACTTTTCAGGGCTTATCGTCGTTAGATATTATCTCGGGCTTCCTACTGCGTAGCCCCCGGGTTCGATCCCAGGTCAAGTGATGTGGCATTTGTGGTGGAGAGAGTGGAACGGGGATGGTTTTCTCCGAGTACTTCGGTTTCCATTTTCAGTTTGAAACGTGANAAGTTATCCTTCCATGAACTCCACGTATTCGTTGGTCATTCTGGCATCGTTGTTAAATAACCAACTAAAATTCATCACATGGTGACGAAGTCATTATATCATCACCAGAAAGTTACTGAATTCTACTTCTCGACATAAAATGGCGACCAAAGTCGCTGTGCCGGAGATCTCTCTGAATGCATAGGTACGACCTTCCGGATGGTTGCATACTGAACACGTGACGTGCCGTGAGAGATGTTATAGACCAACCACGCTAGTTCTGACTCCTAAATTTCACAATTCTCAGTTTTCTTTTGGATTATCTTATATCATTTTATTTTATACAAGGATTATATTTAAAAGCTTCAACATAAAAGCGATGTATGTTTTTCTCTAAAAAAAATCCTACATTTTATTCCCCATTATAACAATTTATCTTGAAGAGAGAAAGTGCTCAGTTTAAGTTACGTAAACTTAAAATGGCTCCCCTGGCAGCTTTCCCACCGTCTATTTAGGCTAAGTGTTATTGTCACGGTTCTCATACTAATGTCTTTGTGGTAATGGCGCCTGTGTTATACGTACATTTCCTTATTTTCAGACTGAATTTGTCCCCCCACTTACACAGCTTCGTTTTCGTGCTAGTGGGGTAAAATATACAGACTGTGGTTTTAGGCCTGGCCTCCGGGTTGCGCATTACGAAAATTGCGAGGCAGTGGTTGCAATGGCATTGTGGGAGGAAGAGGTTGCGTGACACTATAAGGTTCATGACTAACCCATACATACTCTACTATCCTTATCTCAGATAATGGACTCTACCGAGTCAGCGGCGCACTTTTGTTTAGAGCAGCCAGTTCAAGGAACACAAGTAAGAGGTGTATTTAATGTGGCTTTGAGGTCGACAGTGTGAAGGGATTCTTTTCTGGGTCAGTCGTATTACGATTGCAATTTACGTGCAATAAATCCATCTATCGTTGCTAGGCAACGGCTTGGTAAAAACTTTACCGCGGAAACGAATACACATACAACAGCAGAGGAATTGTTGGACTCGTCGTTTTCTATGCGATCCGCGTCTTAACAAATGAAAGTAGATGATTAGATCTTCTAAGAACTTCTTGTTCAAGTTATACTTCACTTCACGGTCCCGTCAGTATCGCCCAATACGTAACATTGAATGTATATTGGATGAAGAATTACGAATTGGAAAGGATTGCAGAAGTGGTCGTGGCCCAATTTGAAATATTATGCAGGTATTTGCCTAGAGGGACTGAGAAAGACCACAAAAAATCTCATTCAGCTTTCCTTCCTGAGTATAAGCAAGAATCATTACTGTTTAAATCAACTTGCTAATCACATATTAATATATTTTAATGTTACAACTAACGGTTTATGAGGACATACGGAGTTTTCTCAGAACAGCGTGGGGTGGGGGGAGGCGTAAAGGCCCGGATTTGTATTCGGTACTTGTTCCGTTCAACAATCCTGATTGAGGTAGTCTTGGTCTTTCTCAGTCGGTTCACGGAATTCTGGGACAGTACCTCAGTTAAGCCATCAACCCTTCTTTCCCAATATTTTCTAGTTCGCTTGCGGACTACAACCCACGGAGGTTCTTTTTTTTTGGAGGATTTTTAGGTAACCCTACCATACGACACTAAAACGAAACTACATAACCTAGAACAGGAAGGAACAAGGATTATGAAACGAAGCATTTGGCCAATATTTATATACTTTAAATTTATGAGATGATAAAATTTCGGGCTGCAACTGTAAAAGGTACGAAGATATTACAGGAACAAAAGAAGCGCGTGTCCCAGATAAAGCTGTGAATTGCGGTCCTTGAGAATAAATCAGAATTGTTTGAGCATATCTAAACAGATAGACCAAAAGAGTTCTTAAAGTGGAAGTATCAATCTTAAGGCCCTGTTTATATCTGATCATGACTGTGATGTTGACTTAGTAGCGGTAGAGCGAGAAGAGCCCAACAACCGTTCAATCCCTTTTTGAACGGAAAAATGTATGAAAGTTTTCTTAGCTCTCCAATTACAGAACGCTAAAGAGTTCCGTTAAGCCCAATTAAAAAAGTGAATGAATTCCACAGTAAGCATTCAAATTGAAAACTTGCTTGAACTTGGGACACAGTTCTCCCTGTGCGTGGGCTTTCCTGAACACACGTACTTACTTACTTACTCATGGAGCTGGGCCCTTCTTGAGAAGCCGCCAATTCTGCAGCTACTCGAGAATTTCCCAGCATTTTATAGAACCCGAAGGTTCATTACCGTGTTCACAAGAGCCCTCAACTGGTCTGTATCCTGAGCCAGATCGATCCAATCCATACCATTCCATCCTATCTCTCTAAGATACATTTTAATATTGTCCACCTACCTACGCCGTCTTCCCAGTGGTCTCTTTCCCCGTGGCTCTCCAACCTAAAATCACGTACTCACTATTGATCTCTCTTTAATCCTTCATCCTCTTTACTCTTTCCGCCATTTTCTTGTACATCAGAATCTCTTAAGAGTAACTAAAGCAAAATTATCTAAATAAATGATAAGCGAAGAGAATTGTGGCAAGATAGGTTTGTAGGTAATGAATACTATGAATCTACAAGGACCCAATAGAACATTTTTTTTCATTGGCGCAAGAGCCTCATTTTGGTCTAAGCCTACCTCCATGAAACTCTCCGTTTCGGTTTTTCTAGAACTTACACATTCGGTAGGATTCCTTGGGCGAGTAATCAGCTCGTCGCAAGACCTCTACCTGCACACAAACACAGAAAAACGAACACAAACATCAATGTCCTGAATGGGATTCGAACTCACGATCCCGGCTTCCGAGCGAGCGAAGAGGGTACATGCTTCAGACCGCTCGGCTACCGTGACTAGCATGTTTTTTTTTGTTGCTAGTGGGGTGGGACTAAGTCCCTTGTACTGCTGCCACTTCTGGCCTATTGTACCAGCCCCAGATGATAGGTGAGGGTGATTGTGGAGCAATTGGTGGAATGAATATTGGCACGGGAAACAGAAGTACTCGGAGAAAACCTGCCCGAGCGCCACTTTGTCCACCACAAATCCCATTTGACGAAACCCGGGATGGAACCCGGACCGCCGCGGTGGGAAACCAGCGACTAACCGCTTGAGCTATGGCGCGGCCTGACTAACATGTTCTTTCCCAACGAAGTAATTGAAAGTTTGTATACGATTAAAAATATGCCCCCTTTTCCTACATTTATATTTCTTTATTTTGTTCTGGATTCCATTTTGTTTCCCCTGTACAAGATAACTATCCAGTGGAGGCTATGGAAAGGTGGAACAATTACCGTTATCTGTTCAGGCTAAGTGATACTGTCAGAGCATTCAGGTAGTAATTACTCATCTCCTGCGTCAGCCTTGCATTGTCGTGTGTAATGTTGGTTAGTGAACCGTATCAACTTCACCTTCACAGTGTTAGTGTCACAGCACCACTAACCATTTGCAGCCTGAAGAAAGAGAGAAGATAAATTTGAGTGTGAGTATTGGGAGGCCTGTCACGGTAGGCGATGGGTCTGAGGCATGCACTGTTTTCGTTCCTTCGGAAGCCTGGATCGTGAGTTCGAATCCCATACAAGGCATGGATGTTTGATATATGGATGTGTTTATTTTGTGTTTAGGTAGAGGCCTTGCGACGAGCTGATCTCCCTTCCAAGGAGTCCTACCGTCTGTAAAATGATCAAACCGAAAAAAGAAAGCTCGACACCGTAAGTTATAAGAGGAACGGATTAAATAAGTAAGCAATGAGAGACATTAAGGTTCCCAGGCAATGCTCGCTCGACCATCTGGTAGAGATGCATTTCAAATAAATTAATTTAAATAACGACCGTGTCGTGAGCCTGGCCATTCGCCTCTCCATCTAATTCCGAGTTTGAGAATATGTGGAGCCATTCTTCCAGCCAATCCTTCCTCATGCTTGGTGCTTCATTGAGTGGTCCAGTGATTGAGACTAGCTCTTTGTAACGGGCCAACTGAGTAGGTTTATCCTTCCCCACTCACCTGAAGACGGAGACAGATCCAGTCTCCGAAACGTCGTGGTCTTTTGTCTTTTACATACCAGACGATGGATGAAGTCCAGAACAAGCCAAAAGAAGTAATTAAATTACGTTTTAAATTTCAGTTCTTGCAAGACATAGGAGAGACACTGCATGGCCTAACATTAATCGTGCTGGAGAAATGGAGATCTCCATTATGAGAATTATATGAAACACGTACATAAGTCGTGTGGGAAAAATGTACAAGATCTAGGCAATATTTATGAAGTAGAAAGGATATTTATATGGAAATGTTTCAGGTTTGCGGTGGGAAGTGTTTGTTGCGTAAAGCGGTTCACAGCCGGGTTGAGAAATTTTCTCTAGGACGTTCGAAAATCGCAGATGATGAAACGGAGGTGCGGAAGTGACTGAGACAACACAAAAGACTTCTATGCTCCGGGTTTAGACGCACTGGTAAAGCGACGGGACAGGTGTATCAATGTTGGTGGAGGATATGTCGAGAAATAAAAGTTTTTCCTAGGTTGGAGTATATGTTTTACTTTTCATATCAGTTTGTGACCTATTTACTGACTGTCCCTCGTAGAAACAAAACAGAATATTTGGAAAACCGGTTTTAATTTACCTATCAATGATTTATAATAGCATTATAATTCAATGCTTGAATTTATTCTAAATAATACATTAAAATTTAGTCTGTACCTAACGGAGAACATATACATTGCCGTTACGAAGCCAAACTGGTGAATGCTGCTAAGAGAAATAATAGTTAATTATTTTCAGAACCAGAGGAAACATGCTGATACAATCTGAGAGAATATTGCAGAGTTTAATATGTCAAAGCAGGTGGTACTTATAGAATCATTGGGCTTTAAAATGTTAAATTTTGTAACATTCTCCGTGTTCTCAATGAAGCACCAAATATGAAGAAGGATTGGTTGGAAGAATGGCTCCACATATTCTCAAACTCAGAATTAGATGGAGAGGCGAATGGCCAGCCTCGAAACTGACTTCGGTATCGACTGGATAGGGGCTGGATGGACCGCAAAACGCTATCTAAACGTTGCAGAGAAGAGAGAAATCATTTTACTTGCCTGGAATCGAAACCCGATTCCTCGGTCGGCCAGTCTGTTTTCTACTCTCAGGAGCATTTATGCCGTCACACAACACGTTGAGTTTGCTACATATAACAAGCGACTGAATTGAATATATTAACAGATCAATCAGTGTATTATATTAAACACTACATGTTTCGGTCGTGGTTGACTTTCCTCAGGTGTGTAGGTAAAAGATCATGTATATACTGCTCTATATTGCTGAATATGTAAAAAGGATGGATCAGTTTCGGTAGTATAGTAAAAGTTAAAAGATTTTTTAAGATTATATTAAAGTATAATCATTACAAAATGTAAAACGCGTTTATATAAAACTTGTGTATATGTACACAATTTAAAACAATATATTGAACGGTAATTGGGTGATGTGTATTGTGATGATTTAAGTGCTGTATTTATGTGATATGAGGGCACGAGGTAGCATAGCTGGTTTAGGCGCTGTGCTACAAGGCGGAAGGTCGCGAGTTCAGTTCCTTATGAGGTGGATATTCTCAATTGACCTAATCCTTCCAGCCGCACTATGGCTCTGGGGTCGACTCAGCCTTTAACAGAAATGAGTACCAAGATCCTTCCTGGAGGGTAAAAGGCGGCCGGTGCGTAAGGCTGACAAACTTACCGCCATCTGCGAGCTAATTTTCTAGATAATATAGGACCCTCAACGTCTCACAACCCTATGGGCCTCCATAGCCTGTTACAGGGATAGTTTTACCTTTTATTTATGTGGTATGTATGTATTTGATGTGGTTAGTGCTACTATAGTGTGTTTGTAATATCTTCGTCTATTCTTCCTTGTGTCTAGTTCGTATGTATATGTAGTGCTGAGAAGTTATGTAGTACTTCAACATGGTAGTTGTAGATCAGTGTGTTTTGATTGGTGGATTTCTGTGAATATGAATATTTAGTGTTTTGGCGGTGTATTGCACCGTGGTTGCTTTTGTGAACTGGCATATTTCCCCGTTTGTAGCGTGTTTCCCGATATAAACTGTTTCGGTGATGCTAGATGGCTGATTTCTAGTTGCTACAGGATTTGATTCTACCATCTCTTCGCTTTATGCACTCATACATAAAATGAACAAAATGGCGACTATTATCACTATTTTTCTCAATTCAGAGTATCGTTGGGTGCAGAAAATCAATTAACCAACAAATTATTTTACTATCTTAAATGTTTCTACACTTAACCAATCTTCAGAGGCTTCCAAACAGATATTTCTGCTTTATTTTGTGTTTTGGAATTCATCTTGTTAGATGAGATGATGTTTTGAATTCAACATTTTGCATTGGATGTTTTTACTGAATTCAAATTATTACATTAAACGGCGTTTTTCAATTCAACTTATTGTATTAAATGGTGATTCATAATTCCAATTTTTGCATTAAGCAATAATTTTGGATTTAACTTTGAATCAAATGGTTCTTTTGAATTAAAAATTTTGCAAATATTGATTTATTTAAATTCAGTTTCTTTCCTTAGATTACGCTTTTAATTGAAACTGTTGCGTTATATTGTGATTTTATATTTAATTCGATGATATTTTAATTATATTTTCAAAATTATATCCTGATATTAGATACTACCTCCAAATTCAAATTCTTGCGTTAGATTGTGCTTTTAAATTCAGTTCGTTCCATTGGGTTATGCTTTCGTATTCAATGCATTAATTCTGGAACGATAACAGCAACTTCCCTTCATTGATAATATTACTTATCAATATGATATTGAGGACTCCAGTTCGAACATTGTCTCTCCTAAATGGCACAAACTTGTTTAAAGAAACTGTTACTTGTAACGTCACCTTCGTTCTCCGTCAACGAGCGACAGATTGCAGTGTATGTAGAATGTGATGTTGTATGATACGAGCCTTGCAGACAAGAGACAGACACTAGAGATTCCTGAAATACCACGGAGTCCTGCGTTTCTCCGTTGGAACTGCGACTATGTTAGGAATTCACAACATCCTTGGTCCTTTGTGAAGTAAAATAGTTTTAAGTGTTTAATGCCTCAGTGAATATAATGTCATCAGCTCAAATACCGGTACTGTTCAGTACTAGGGCTTAATTTGGGTGAGAGTTTCTCGGAACCACGCGACAAATGCAATGATTAAGTGATGTGAATATCTGACGTTAAGTGAATTTACATATCATCAATAAAATTACATATTAATATTTGAAGCGGGAACCGCAGAGTCACGTCATCTCATGTAATTGAAAATTAATATCAATTAAATTATTATATCAGTTTACTTTGATTCATTACATCATAATTTCGCTACGTGTACTATGACCTATTATGTCATTGTGGTGCAAATGCTATATGCACACCAGAGGAAGGGCCCATTGAAATTTAACTAGCAAGTTTTTCTTTGCCTTCATCCTTTGATGCCTCCCATTTCCTTTATCCCTTTCATGCCTTTATCTCCTTCCCTTCTTGTTCAGTGAAAGCCGTTAGTCTGGTGGCATCTTTGTTCTTTGTCTGGCACATTTAATGCAGGCAGTGGCCGCATGTGTAGGTACAGTGCAGTAAATACTCGTACTTAGATAAGACATATACAAAGGCGTGAATCGTCTCCTGCTATATAAAGGTAAAGTTGTCCCTGAGCTTAATTAGCTAAGCACTGTGCCATGAAGGCGTATGGGGAAGTGGATGTGTAGACCCACGATTTCTTGATCTCGACACTAGTTTGAGCTCCGCACTCCGGTCGCTTTACCCCCGAGGAAAGAGCCCCCGGTACCCATTAGGTAGGAGGTGGGAGGTTGCGTGGACCCCAGAGCCGATCTGGACGACATGGAAAAGTGAAAATTCTTGACCCTACCGAGACTCGAACTTCGATCGTCGGTCGTCCAGCCCCTAGCCAGTCGCTATTCCGACTGCGCTATCCCTGTTTTTCCTACTAGATATACCATATAAAATGCATATTAATTGTATTAAATACGTTGATAATTATATATATATTTTTTTTCGTACTAACTTCGTACTACTTTCTTATTCACTTTCCCTACTTTCTCCATTATTCCGTTTCAGTCGTGCTTCTTCTCGTGTGATGCGCAGAAGCCGAGGATTTAAGACATTGCCCGCGGACAGACAGTCCTTATCTGTCTCCTTACGTAAATGTTATCAGCGCACACAGAAGAGACAGACTTCGTGACAAGCTGCGGAAAGTGTTAATATTTGATAGCACGTTGCTATGGAGACCTGAAAGTTTATAATGCAATGGCAAATTTCACTGTCACAAAAATTGTTCTTATACAGAAACACGATCTTCTGAGACCTTACCGCAAATCCTTCAGGCACCCGGGGGAAGAGGAGGCCATGCGACTCAACTATGACGCGGAGAATTCTCAGGCTACATATATATATATATAGATATAGATATATATATAGATAACAAATGGATGGATAGATAGATTGATGGGTGGACGGACGGACGGACAGACAGGCAGATAGATGCGACATCGTAGATTCATTAATTTATTTATTGGTAGATGTGTCGAAAGATGGATATATAGAGAGGCATACAGATATGGGTATACATATATTCGTACGTACACTCAAATACGTACATAGACAGAAAGACGGAAGGACACACAAATTGATTGAAACGTATATTTGCCTTTATTACCATAAGGCAGTGGTGGAAGAATTGCTGGTCAGAAGGTAATCAGAGTTTCTGTCTAGTATTTTAACACAGAATTTCAATTTCCGGATTCATGGCTGCCAGTTATTTTCCCCATTAATAGACTAATTGAATCCAGTCCGCATCACTGGAGCACATTACATTCTGAGCCACGCTCTTGCAACATCTTATATGTGTCTCCGTTATATAGGTGGTTGCAATAATTTGAGATATTTTCTGAATCTCTCTTCGGTATTTTTTCAAAACAATGATGAAGTCTTCATTATGTCGTAACATGGAATATCAAAAATTAAACTTTCAGTGATTCTGGAAATTTAAATCTGAGAATAATATACATAAAGTAACAAAACTGTAGGTTTTAAGTTGAATTTTCAATGTATATTTCATAACTTTTATGTGATTAGAATTATTCATAGTTTATAAACTATTCTTCCTCTATGGTTCTGTATTTCAGCATCCCGCTACAAGTGTTCAACTTAACGTCCATTACTAACCGTCCGTCACTATTGTAACACTTTTTTATTCACTACTTAATTTTAATTTACACTTTGACACTACATGTTTCGGCCCCAAACGGCCATCTTCAAGTGTCTTGATATGTTTCAAATATTTTATTAAATTATGTTAAAACTGCTACACTGTATTAGTCCGTGTTTAAAATCACACGCTGTAGTCCTCTTTCCAAGGTAAAACCAGATAAAATTCTTTAAAGTTTCTATTTACCCACGTTATTTTGGTGCATATGATTTCACCTCACACGGGGTGTCGTCCATTGTTCATAAATATATGTCTGTCTAGAGTGTTTTGTCTCGGCAGTTCGCCCTTCATGTTCGTAGCCTACTTTTCAGTTATGACTGCCATATGCCCCTGGTTTGCGTGTTTCCTCCACAGCGTGTGGTGTTGTCTTGTCTGTTCTTCCTCTACTCCATGTGCAGCGAGAAGCCGAGCCTACAGGGGCCGCTGGAACTGGGATAACTGATATGTTGTATTACACAGACCTCGGTTATTATTTGGGAAACGTTGTGATGCAACAACCGTCTCGGAGAACAGCGATTAAATGATACAATGTCACAGATATACAAGACGTGTCTCCAATACTAATTATTCTGTTGCTGGACTCAGTTAATTGTACACAGAAGAAACTCTAAAATGAATTTGCATTCACAGAGTAAGAAGAGAGACACTAAGAAAAACAACAAGATACGAATTTGTCACTAAACGCAGATAGAAACAGAGCAAAGAGAGGGGTTATGAACCGGTATACTTGAGAATCGGAGCGGCACTTTCAAGAAGTTCACGTGAAATGTGTCGATGCATTTTTATACTTGAAGTAGAAATAAATTTTCAACTGTGTGTGAGTTTGCCTGATCAGTCGTCGGTTTTGTGCATTTACCTTATTTTACAAGATCACATAAAAATATATAAGAGGTAAATTTGTCCATTTACTTAATTATGTAATCATCATGCGACGAAGACATATGGGAGAATGGAAATGTATATCCAAATTATCTGGACCTCGGCCTTGGACTGAGATGAATAGTCAGCTTCACGCATCAGCTGCTTTACCCTTGCGAAAGAGTCCCCGGTACATATGTGATAGAAGGCTGGTCCCAGAGCCGGTCGGCATGCTGTGGAGTACAGAAAAAACCTTACCTTTCCCAAGAATCGAAATCCGGTCGTACAACTCGTAGCTATACCGACTGAGCTGTCCCGGCTCCAAGAGAAACCTTATAGAAAACACAATCATAATCCATGAATTCCATTTGGTGAATAATCGTAAATATGTGTGAAGCATTGTGTTTAACAATTAACATTGCCCTTAATTCCTTTTATTCATTCTGTGTTTAGTCCAAAGGGCGTTTACTTTCATCAGTCTCATGTCCCTATCTGTGGCGGGCACAGTCTCCTTTAGTTCAGCATTTACTTTGTCATAACTCACATGTTTCAAGCTTCTGTTTCATACATCGCATCTAATCTCCCAGAGTGCATTGCACTGAAACTCCTCCAGAACTCTTAGTTGGGTGACAGCGTTGCTTAGACAGCCGGACAAGTCAACAGCCCCATTCACAGCACAGCGTTTTGTGCGACACTTCCTTTTGCACAAATATATCAAACACACTTTGATCTTAATGTCACGTATTTGGGGTACGTGACTTGTAGACGTGGTATGGATTGGATATTGGATTTATTGACACCGCTCGGGACGACACGTATTTACGGCGCTGTCATTGATATACGCTCTTTATAGTTCACCATTACACACACTAGGGTTCTCAGACTTCACTAGTCGTATCCTGGCAACGGATTTCAAAACAGTAATTATACTAGTCTCACCAGTCTCACCGTAATTGCAGCACACGTGAAGTTTTCGTCGTAGAGCTTTATTCCTTACTTGCCATTTCATGTCAATCATTTTGACTGCAGTCTCGAGATACTAATAAATAACCAATAAATGCAGCAACATTATAAAGAAAGAAGAAAAATGGATATACATAAACATGAACCCAAGTACACCACAATTATACGGCACCATTAAGCTCCATAAACAAGAAAAATCAATAAGACCCATAGTCATCTGGAGAGAGTGCCCAGCATATAAACTAGCAAAACTATTAAATGTTATACTACAAGAAACTCTACAGCTGCCATATACATTTAATATAAAAAATTCACCCACCCTTATCCACGACTTAATGGAAAATGAAATACACGAAACCACCAGGATTTGCTCTTTCGACATCATTAACATGTATACTAATATACCAACAGACAAAGTAAGAAACATAATAAAAGATTTATTGAGCAGAAACTACAACGGAAAGGACGAAGAGAAAAACGAAATAATGAACTTACTCGACATTATACTTGAACAAAATTACGTAAATATCCATGAACGATATTACAGACAGAAGGAAGGATTAGCAATGGGAGCACCGACATCAGCCATCCTATCTGAAGTGTTCTTACAGTATCTGCAACACACGCTAATTGCTGACACTCTAAAGAAGCATCATATTATTGATTATTATAGATATGTAGATGACATTAATAATCTACAACACACAAAAAACAAACATCTCTAACACCTTAAATGAATTTAATACAATGCATCACAAACTTAAGTTAAAAATGGAACAACAATCTGAAAATAAACTAAATTATTTGGACCTAACAATCATAACAAAAACAACAAACTAAAATTTGAAATATACAGGAAGCCTACATCTACCGACCTCATACTACATAATACTTCATGTCATCCATACGAACATAAAATGGCAGCTATTAACTACCTTCGCAATCGAATAAATACATACAAGCTCATTAACGAAGAAAAAATAAAGGAAGAAGGAATTATATAACTCGTATACTTGTAAATAATGAATACTCACCATATACGGGAGAGCATAATACGAAACCACCTAATAAAAACTCTCCACAGAAGAAAAAATGGACCAAATTTACGTACTTCGCCCTCAGCATTAGAAGAATCACTAAGCTATTTCGTAATACCAACATAAAAATAGCTTTCAAGACAAATAATAATATAAAAAAGCTTCTAAGAAAAAAACATGAAACGGCGGATAAATACAACCTTTGTGGAGTATACCAGATGACGTGTAAAGATTGTGACCTAAAATACGTCGGCCAAACAGGACGTAATTTCCGAACAAGATACAAAGAACACATCAGGGAAATAAAAACGAACGGGCAGAAATCAAAATTCGCCCAACATATACTGGACACAACGCATAATCATCATACCAGAGACAAAGCAATGGAAATACTCAACATAGAAAAGAAAGGAAAGATGTTGAACACACTAGAAAGCTTCCACATATATGAATTAACGAAGCAAAACCTACAAATGAACGAAGCTTTAACTGATAGTTACAACCCAATTTATGATATCCTAATAAAAACAAATCAGATACAAGAAATATAATATATCCCAAAACCACCTACATACCTTCTCAGAACACCACCCCTACCACCCCACCCCCACCTACAGGAACCAACCGAACAAGTAAGACACATCAGTAGCCATCACGACATGGACCGTAACAGATCCAGCAGCATCAGAGGACGCAGAAGAACAGCGAGACCTCCAAAAGTGAAAAAGTGCAATCTATAATAAAATTGAACTTTAATTCATGAACGTTTAATCAATAATATAATTAAACTAGTTAAAGTGAACTTGACGCAGTGATGAACGTAAGTAGGAAGTGACTGAATACAAGTGAAAGTGAAAACATAACAAGTGACCTGAATTGAAAGTCGATTCACAAACTTTAAATCTTTTAAACAATTTTAAATTTAAATTTTAACTTTTGACATTTAGAACAATTTTAACTTGTGTTTTATGAGAGAGCTTGATACATTATTGAGCGTGAGCCTGAATAAGATACAGAATCGAATAAGTGAGAAGACGAATGTGATTGCGTGTAATTATACAGCTGTGTTCGTACACCTGAGGATGACCTCTTGAGGTCGAAACATGTAGTGTAATAATAATAAAAATATGTTGTGTGGTCGGTAAAATTGACTCTAATATTGACTTCCTAATTTCTTTTGTTGTTAAGACAGAGCCAAAGTCACATTGCGACTGGCGGTCAGTCAGTCTTGGTGCCGAGCCCCGGATCTATTACTGTTTGACAGTTTCGCTCTTGTTTTTGTGGGGCGCCCTCTCTGACGAGAGGACGGGTCTGTCTTTTGTCAGAGCCATTGTCTGCAGTAGTAAGTCATTTTTCATAATGCAAAGGATATTTACATTTTACATATTAAACATATTAATAAATATATATAAAATATATACAGGGCCTATGTCAGTCCAGGGTCAGTACAGCAGATTATGCCCTATTTTTATTAGCTTCCGCTACAACGGTCTAACAAGCATATAGGGTATTGGTGGGAAAGCCAGAAGGAAAGAGACCACTGGGAAGACCAAGACGTAGGTGGGTGGACGATATTGAAACAGATCTTAGAGAGATAGGATGGGATGGTATGGATTGGATTGATCTGGCTTAGGATAGGGACCTATGGAGGGCCTTGTGAACACGGTAATGGACCTTCGAGTTCCATAAAATGCCGAGAATTTCTTGAGTAGCTGCAAAATTGGCGGCTCCTCCAGAAGGGCTCAGCTCCATGAGTGAATGACTGTATACAATAGCATGGGATGCTTTGACAGAGAAACTGATGCAGTGCGGCAGGTTCAGTTGCTGAACAGTTGCCTGAAGATGGTCTTGCAAGGCCGAAACACGTTGATATTAAATGTGATTTTAATTGAATTTTAAAATAAAGGAGAGACTATGAATGGTTTATGTTGTATTAGAGAAGGAAATGAGTGAACATGTAAAGAACATTAACTTTGTTACTCTTTTTGACTCAGTGTGTTTTCTGTGTGGCATGAACTCATGATGAGCTTCAGGCTAAGAAGTGTTAATATAACAGAGTGTATTTCGTCCAGACTGTCTAATATTTTTTTAATAATGTTGAATACGTGAAATTAATTGCATTGGAATCTCGTACTTTATGTACAGTGTTGGTCTAAGTTAAAGAATTTACAGTACAGGAGATGTTTCCAGTGAGAATATCAGAAGAGTTTTTTTTATAAAACTGAATGTGTCATTTAGTTCTGTTGGTTACATAATCATCTTCATATTTGTTCTTAATTACTGCAAAATAAAGCGATACTTCATTTATAAGAAACAGTTAAATGCCATAAGTACCCCTGTAACAGGCCGTGGAGGCCCATAGGATTATGAGACGTTGACGCTCCCACATTTTCTAGAAAATTGGCTCACAGATAGAGGTGAGGTTGTCAGCCTTATGGCACGACCTATATATCAAAGAAGAATTCTGGTATTCATTTCTGTTAGAGACTGAATCGACCTCAGGGTCATAGTGCGGCTGGAATGATTAGGTCTATTGAAAAATCTAATGACCTCATCGGGAATCGAACCCGCAACCATTCCTACTTGTAGCACAGTATCTCAACTAAATACACTACCGCGTGGCCCTTGTAAGAAACAGCATTTGATAAAATGTCTCGCCCTGTACTGGGGCTAATATGGCTACTGTCAGCTGAATGCAAATTTACTCCTTCATTTGAATCAGTACTTCTTGCAGGTCGAGCGATCGAAGCTCTGTCAGATGAATAATGTTCAGTGCATCAGACAAGAAGAGAAACACGGCCCACAATCTCAGCATAACTTCTACTTCTCAAGTACATAACACAGTGAAATCTCCGTGAAAGTTGGATCCAACTCAGCAGTTCCCTATTCACTGAACGATGGAATATCCACCTAATAAATTTAGGGAGTACATTCGTCCGTAAACTTTGGTAGGTTCCTTTGTTATTTAGCCTAGATAGAATTCATTGTACATGAACCATACAGACATTCGAAGGAACGAAATTCTATGATGCAGGTGATTTTATGTCCTTTAACAGATAATTCCCTTTGTGTCTCAATTTTTATGTAAATACATCACCCTCAGTACACAGAGTGAGGTTTAATTACAAGCCTTAAGCATAAACATCTTCTGTATACCGTTATTAAGCGGCCTGTGTTCACAGTTAGTAAACTCTTCCCCCAAAGCTAATTTGTCCTTTTTCCTTCCTCCTTTATATGTACATCTCGCTAACGGCGACGAGATTGGAGCAGTTTGTATTACGATCAATGAAGCCTACTTTCCTTGCTGTTTTCATTTACTTCATGTATTTTTCTTCAACCATTTCGAAAATACATTCATTTCTTATCACTCAAATCATTTATAATAGCCATGTATTTACACGACTGTTCCTGTTTGCCTTTTAATTGTAGAATACAATGCTTATGACATAGTCACCGCCGTGAAAGCCTCAAATCTTATACAATGCTTATGTTTACTCATTTAAAGTAAGAATCACTCCGCATTTGAGAACATTGTCAACAGAGTTGCAGAAACTGTACTGAATCCCACAGTGCTGAGTTTCAATATAGTTCCTTACTTATTTACATACCTGTTTCGGATTTGAGGTTCTTACTACAGAGAATATTAACATTGTAGCATGCAGACCCGTTTCTAGGTAACGGCTCGGTAAACATATTCCCGCGACAGTGGATACGCGTGCAAAAATCGAGGGACTCCTGGAAATGGATTTTTCTATTTGGTCCGGGCAACGGGGTTTTAAGGAGGACAATTGAATCAAGAAGAGGATGGTAGCGATTACTACTAGAAATAGGGCAAAATCTACTGTACTGAGCCTGGATTGACAGAGGCCTTGTATATATTGACATAGAAATAGGAATTAAGATCAAATTTGTAAACATATGTAAATACTGACAATGGACTTACTAATACGGACTATGACAAATGACAGACCCGACCTCTCGTCAGAGAGGGCGCCCCAAATGAACAGGACAGTAACTTTCATATAAAGAAAAAAATCTGGTCATGAGCCCCAATCGTGGCTCGACACCAAAACAGACAGACTGACTGGCCTTCAGTCGCAATGTGACTTTGACTTTGACAAGAAGAGGAAGTTGAAATGGAGCCGCCATTCGGAGAGGACTTGAGCTGGGAAGCAGAGAAATAGCCTTTGTT
Source organism: Cryptotermes secundus (assembly GCF_002891405.2). Taxonomy (NCBI): domain Eukaryota; kingdom Metazoa; phylum Arthropoda; class Insecta; order Blattodea; family Kalotermitidae; genus Cryptotermes; species Cryptotermes secundus. The sequence continues at coordinate 1,466,939 of NW_019741301.1, read as the reverse complement.
AGAAGCCGTTACCAGGAAACGTCTAGTGGAGATACTGTAAAAGAGTTATTTGTAGTAACGTTCTGTAAATGGTTAATACATCCAATTTCCAACCCAAAACCCGACTATAGTCACTCCATACAACATGAGAATATTGTGAAGTGCTGCCTTCTGAAATGTAATGCCATGTAATTTCGTAGATAAGAAGTTTGTAAGCAAATGTTGGGGGTGTCCTCTATTGGAAAAAAATCCTGACGGTGCCTTGAATAGGTACAAGTGTATCAAAGTCACTTCTGCCTCAAGATTCAACCCCGGCTGTTTCGCTCCGAGATTTTGGTAGCCAGCTTTCGGCGTCACATCTCAGAATAGACCGGTCTTAGTTGTTATCTTTTTATCTATACTTGCGGCTAATTAACCTGTTCTTCTACTTCTTCTATTCATGTTACTGCCACTTGGAGCATTGGACATCCGTGAAATGCTTCATTTCATTTCAGTTCTTTATTTTAAGATAGTCGAGAGGACTCCTTTGACGGGACATGAACCCTTCGCAAGGCCGCTACCTACCACAAACAGGCATCAATGCCTTGAGTGGGATTTCAACCCACGATCCCAGTGTTCGAGCGGGGGAAGAGATTTCATGCATTAGACCACGCGGCCACTGTGCTCGGTGGCCTCTAGAGCAGCGATGACCAACTGGCGGCCCGCGGGCCGCATCCGGCCCGCAACTTGATTTACTCCGGCCCCCCTCCAAGTCTCAGGTTTATTTTCAAAAATCTTAACTTCACAGTTGTATTGGCATAGAATTCAGTTTTTAATAGGACGTTTCATTAGCTTACAGCATTTTACAAATGACTGTAAACATTCTTACCGAGTTGGACAGTTCAAACTGTTTTCTAATAACTGTGTTCATGTCATAGAAATTCCAAGTCCCCCAACCCTACTTCTGTAGGGAGATAGCACTGAAGGGAAGACCGTAGTGGTGAAGGATTTATGACACCTTCAAAATAATAACCATTCCCAGCTAGCTCGCGGCGATGGAATATTTACCGTTTCTCTCGGCATCCTGGCCTTTGTTAAGTGCCAGTTCTAGCAGAAATGTCTCCCAGTTAGTGCGATTTTAGAAAGGGGAGTGTCATTACGGAGTGTGAGTGTAGAACTGTTTTTCAATTAAATTGGGTTTGAAGTTATTATAAGTGATACAGCATGTCAAATAGTAAATTGAGAAAAGTTGACAGTGAAAAAAGGGCGTTCAAATCTGAGTGGGAACATGACTATTTTTTATATTTAATAAAGACCACAAGCCACAGCGTTTAGTATGTTTTAAAGGAGTATAACCTAAAGAGGCATTACATGACAAATCATAAACAGAAGTTCGGAAAACACTCTTGTGAATCAAGGAAAGTAGTCTGCGATCAGTTAAAGAAAAAACTTTTCCAGCAGAGATCTCTTTTACCAATGAAACAAAACAACAACAAGAAGATTTGTTGGCTTCTTATTTCGTGACATATGAATTAATGAAAGCTAAAAAATGTTAAGTGATGGTGAATTAATTAAGAACTGTGCGATAAAGATGACAGAAGCTTTAAATGAAAATAAGGTAGGAAACAAATTTCAAACAGTGCCCCTTTCAAAACAGACTGTTACTAGGAGGCTGGAAGATATTAGCATCCAGATATCTAATAATGTGAAAGACATTAACGCTAATTGTTCCTATTTCCAATTTCTCAACGAAAGCATAGATGTTTCGGATACTAATCAGTTACTGATATTTGTTCGTGCAATTAAGGAAGATTTTACAATTTTCGAAGAGTTGTTAAAAGTGTGCTCTTTACACAGCACAACTAGAGGTGTCGATATTTTTAACGCTGTTAAGAGTGCAGTGGAGGAATTCGGTGGTTTTGAAAAATTGTCCTACGTTGTAACAGGTGGCGCTAAAACAATGACAGGGACAATAAGCGGTTTTGTTGGATTTTTAAGACAGAATCAAATTACTGTACCTACCTTGCATTGTATTATACATCAGGAGGCTCTATGTGCCAAATCAATTAAACTGTCTACCACCATGGCTACTGTCACAAAAATTACTAATTTGATCAGAGGAGGAAATCGATCACTCACTCACAGAAAATTTCTGACCCTCTTGGAAGAAATGGATTCTGCTTACGGGGACCTGCTTCTGCACACTGAAGTAAGATGGTTAAGCCGTGGAAAATGTCAGGTACGGTTCTTTGAACTCCGTCATGAAATAGCAACATTCCTAAGAGAAGAGGTTACGAATTCTGCTGAACTGCAGAATGATCTCGAAGACGTCGAATTCTTGAGAAACTTGGCCTTTCTCACTGATATCACTCAACACTTGAATGTCCTGAATCTGCAATTGCAAGGCAAGAAGCAGACAATATGTCAGATGGTTGGCTTTGTTGACAGTTTCCGTAAAAAGCTACGTTTATTTAAGTCTACATTGGACAAAAATAACCTTCTACATTTCCCTCGCTTTTGGAAACTCTCAGAAGAAGAAGCCTTGGAGTTTAGGGACTACGCTGAAATTATTGAAGATTTATCTTCAGAGTTCGACTGACGATTTAACGATTTTGAATGCTTTCGACCTGATACTTCTTTATTTAGTAATCCTATACATTGTGATATAGAATCTCAGCCAGGTCATCTGCAATTAGAGCTTTGTGAACTTCAATGTGACCCATCTTTAAACACATCTCAGGTTACTGGAATTGACTTTTGGAAACTGCTTTCACCAGAACGTTACCCACTGTTACGACATTGGGCTCTCAAACTTTGCTCTGTTATTGCAAGTGCTTACATATGCGAAACAGCATTTTCATCACTGAAGCATGTGAAGTCTAAGAATAGGAACAGACTTTCAGATGTCGTGTTATCACATATTTTTCGAGTGGCAACCTCACAATTAAAAGTGGATTTTATATCATTGGTTTCCAGTTTTAAGAAACCACAGTGCTCTCATTAAAACATGTGTATATGAGGATTTAGGTATAATCACTAGACCATAAAAACTATGATTGAGAGTCTTTTGTGCTCATCCCTGCTGAAAGAGGAATTTGTGCTGTTTTATGGTAAGCAATTGCAAATTTCAGGGCATTTTATTTTTCTTTCTTAAATTATAATTACATTTTCCTCGGCATATATAAAACTAAACATAAGGCATGATCTGGCCAGTGTTTCTTTAAGAAAAAATGCTCTGTGTGTAGAAGTGATAGAAGGCAATAAAATCGATTGGTGAAATTTTCAATATCGGCTTAATATTATTGGTGCAACGTAAAATTTAAGTACATAGGTTTAAATGCACTTGTTTTTACACGGGTTGTGACTGATTGAGTTTGGGGGCCAATACTCCCCGACCACTCTTCTGAAAGAAACACTGTATCTGGCCCCTGATGGTGTTTTGTGACAGTCCAAACCTTTTAAAACTCTTTAATGGACGCTATGTTCCTCTTTAGCCATTTCAATAGAGTGACTGATTTATAAGGGAGACCCATCAGTTAAGAAGTTATGACTTGCTTTTCGCATTTGGACAGGAACAACTGCCTTGTTTTGTTACCTGCAGCTTGGGTGACCGCTAAAGGGACATGGCCCATTATGAAAGGACATGTCTGTAGTTTGCCGAAGATCTAAATGTTGTTTTGCTAATAGGGTAGCTGTTATAAAAGTGTCTTCGGAAGGGTGTAATTGGATCCTAAACTAAGAAATAACCGCTTTNCTTTAGCCATTTCAATAGAGTGACTGATTTATAAGGGAGACCCATCAGTTAAGAAGTTATGACTTGCTTTTCGCATTTGGACAGGAACAACTGCCTTGTTTTGTTACCTGCAGCTTGGGTGACCGCTAAAGGGACATGGCCCATTATGAAAGGACATGTCTGTAGTTTGCCGAAGATCTAAATGTTGTTTTGCTAATAGGGTAGCTGTTATAAAAGTGTCTTCGGAAGGGTGTAATTGGATCCTAAACTAAGAAATAACCGCTTTTACATGTAGGGTACCGGGTTCAATATCTTTGGATCTCTTTATTCTAAAAGTTAGTAATGTGATTGTCTAGTACTGATGGTATGATGAATTGGCAGTTAAAATCAGCCATTAGGAAACTATTCTTGTCTGGGAGAAAGGCCGTCGGTTCAAATACTATACAGTGGAGGAAGTGACGCTCCCGCAGGTTAGAGTGGGCAGAAGGATTTGGCATTTAGAATTCATCAGAGGCAGAAGTCATTGGGCTGCACTTTCCTTGTTTATCTAAATTTAACAGTCTTTATTTGGTTCGATTAATCTTTGATAATAATAATAAAAAGGGCACATTACTCCGTACTTGCCAATAAAGTTAGAGTGTTTGCTCCTGAAATAAACAATTTGTGATTAAGCAGAAATAGTGTGTTTTATTTCTGTCAGTGGACTAGCTTTAAATGTGCAGTCTCTGCGTTGACTCAATTATTACCGTGACACAACCCTTAGAAGAGTCAAGTGTTCTACCGAAGCGGGCAAATAAATAAATACAAAGATAGATAGGGGACGGTCACGAGAAGTGGCGCCCAACGGTTACAAGAAGTGGTAGCCAAGGAGCGGTCACAAGAAGTGGCGCCCAACGGTTCAAGAAGTGGTAGCCAAAGAGCGGTTACAGTTCGATAAACTAAATTTGGCCCTCGAGATGTATTAGGTTGGCCAACGCTGCTCTAGAGTAATGGTTCTTAAACTTTTTAGTGCCGAATGAAGGAGCTAAACATGTGTCTGGACGACCCAGTGGGGAAGAAACTTGCCAAAGGTACAACTTAATGTATTAGTGCTCTTGTAGTAACAGCAAGCAACGACCTCTGTTTTATCTGTCATATGTACAAGTTTATTCTGAATCTATTCGAAATCTCTCTCTCTCTCACAGACACGAGTTTCCAATTCGTTGCGAAGAATGAGACGTTACGGTACCCCTAGTGGTACCAGTAACGCAACCTGTGAAGCAGTGGCATGTAAAGCATAGCAAGAGTCTCGCTACTCCTTACCATAGCTCTGGCTGTTCGGGTCTCTCCAGCAGCCTTGACATCCTACATATCATCAAAATGACTCCACTTCGTACTGTCGTACATATTTTTGAGGGTGAGATTTTATGACGTTGCTAAGACCTGGATTGTGAAACTGGGATAGCTCAGTCAGTATAGAGACGCGCTACGGGGTTCTTTTTCCGGCAGAGGCAAGTCATTTTTCTGTCCTCCACAGAGTCCAGACTAAATATGATGCCCACCCAGCCTCCTACCAAATTTGTATTGTGAGCTCTTTCCTTAGAGGTAAAGCGGCTGGAGCGTGAAGCTCACCAATTACCTTCAACTAGTGCCGAGGTTAAAAATAATGGGGCTATAATTCCACTCGCCCATTTATTTTCATGGCAGTGCTGAATTAATTAAGCACAGGAATATTCTTTGGGGTTAAAGGGCAGCCAGCGCGTAAGGCTGACAAACTTACCGCCATCTATGAGCCGATTATCTAGAAAATGTGGGAACCTCAACATCTCACAACCCTATGCGCCTCCACGGCCTGTTACAGGGATAGCTTTACTAACTTACTTTTTTACGGGGACAGCTTTACGTTAATAGCCTGATTAGTCGGATGATGGATTCATGATTAAGTGAAAAGAATTTGGATGGAGGTACTTGTGGCTTAATCTATAGAGAGGGGGGCAGGGCAACCACAAAGAACCTCAGGTAGGATATCCGGTTTTTTGTCTGAAATTCGAAATGAACACTTCCGAAACGGAGTCCACAGGTCTATACCTACACGCCGCTCACTTCTGTGTCGTCCGTGTGAAAGGTAAATGAAACAAGGGACAATATCCAACATATATTTTGCGCAATAACCTCAGCAGTTAGCACAGCATAATTACATAACAGAAAAGTTAGTCGTCCAAATATATATGTTAACTCATTTTTTTAATCTGGCATCCTTTTCCTTCGTCTTCATCTTTCTTTCTCGTGCTCTGCCTCTGTTTCTATCGACTTGTCTCTGGAAGTGCAGTTCTGAACTGCTTTTGTAACTGCGAATCCACACAGACCTTTGGTAGGGATCCTTGGACGGGGGTCATTGAAATACCCAAGTCAAATTCGACTCTAAATAAATTAATTAAATCTGGTCAAGTGATAGAAAAGCTGATAGCTGCTTAGCAGGCCCGTAAATTGTCCACATTTCATGGAATCCGAATATTCATCACCTTATTCACAAAAGCCTGTTATTTATTCCTCTCATACGTCACAAAAGCCAATTTCTTACCCTTATTCCATTTTTCATGAAGATAAGCTTTAGTACGTATACAAATGAGCAGTAAGCTCCATCAAGTGTAAGAAACACAATATGAAAATATAAAATTTCGACTTTATATGCCTAGGCCATTACTGGATATCAGGCAGTGTTTTTTCCATACTAAATTTTTGCAATTGATGTTCCCTACTACTCTTTCGTGTCTCAAGAATTGTAACGGCCCAAGGTATATATTTTAATGAACAATTTTAGTATTAAATTTCCAGCTTTGCCTTTTTTTACCAAAGCAGTTTCTTTCCTTCTTGTTTTATGACTAAAATTTTGTGAGCATTTTGAATTTCTCCCATTAAGTAACAATTCAACAATCCATCAACTAACTCTATGAAACCCTGTCTATCATGAGTTGATAATCGCTCAGTTGTTGAAGAATTTCCCCCTCAATTATAGCCACAGCGTTCCATTACCGTTCTCGCAAGAGCCCCCCCCCACCAGACTCTGTATCGATTGAACCCACAATCAATTTGTGGGTTGTTGAATACTGGACAGTGCACCACGCTGTATCTAACTTCAGCTGTATAGGATAGCCCATGGCCGTAAATTACAGACCGCCAATTGAAAAGCCGTTACACAGATTGGGCGGCAGCGGGTGGGGGCGGGGGAGGCGGGATTGATTGCTTCTTCATGTGCACGATTCTACGCTTGTTAGCATCCGGTACTGCTCACCCAGAATTGCGACCGTCTTCAGCAAATTTGTCATTTATTTAGAGCACATGGCTATTTAAATCTGTCTACCTATGGTTGTACAGCCCTTTGTTGGGCCTTTTCCGCGTTATCAGTTTCTTAATATTTTACACAGTGGGTAGGACCCCTTGGACGAGGGATCAGCCCTCCATTAGGTCGCTGTCTGCGAATAGGAGAACACAAACATAGAATAAACACACACATACATTTATGTCTTGAGTGGGATTCGAACCCACGATCCCAGCTTTCGAGCAAGCGAAGACAGTTCATGCCTTAGACCTCACGGCCACCGTGATCGGCACGCGTCTTATTATGGTCTATATTTTCCCCACATTTACCTGCAGGTTATCAGAATTTTACTTAGACAGGTGAAAGTACTCCTAAGATGAGGAGTCAATGCACTTTTAGACTCTAGGAAATCCATGGAAGAACTCGGATATACAATTCATTTCTAATTGAGATTGCAGGCCGTGCGCGTGAGACAGCTGATCCAGAATCCTCTTAATTCTACAAATTTAATTTAGTTCTGAATAAATATATTTAATTTGTTATATTTGTACAATTTGTAATGTTATTACATGCCGTGTTCTCATTTGTGCTCAACCATCTACTACATAAAAGTTCTTCTCTCAAAATTTTCGTTTTAGAACATTTTAGGAGTATGTGTTTAGCATCCTCTTTCCCCAGATATAGGGGGGGCTTCCTCTTTCACCCCTTCCCCTTGATTCCATTTCATTTAGAGATCCTTGCTGCCCGCTCAGGTGTATCGTGCAAGGGATGGTGGGAGATGAACATGAAATGCTTAATTCTAATTCTAAGTCATTTACACCGAAGTTCGCGCTGAAGTGGTTAGATCTGCTTTCTGGAGGTCAATTTTTCAGATCCAGAGCCAGAAACAAAGCATACGGGCAGAGTTTTCGATTCTTCCTCTCCCCCTCGAGATAAATGTCAGAATAGAACAACACAATAATCCATTGGTATTCATATGAGTCATTCAACGCTAAAGTAACTTAGCATCTTAATGCGTTTTCCTCAACTAAGAATACGTCCATTGATACATTATGACATATGTAGCTGATATAGTGTAATTAAAAAATCATGAAACAATGATCACGCACCGAAAGGGGTGCAAACCAGGAAACTCTAACAGAAATTGTTTACCTCATAGCTCTGGCAGTATCTTGTACTCTAACATGTAGAACGTTAGATTGACTGGGGAAAAATTAAGTGAAAACTATTTCATAGGAGGTGATCTTGGTCTAATTCAGGTTTTATCCTGGCATTCGTCTGGAGAAACCGAATGAAACTAAGAGATACGAAACGAGGACTCTCAGAATACAAGTCTATAGCCTCGCTTCTACGCCAATTTCTAAGTAAAATGTCAGTGTAGTCATGAAGATACATGTTTATTTGTGGTTCATTTGGTGAAGGTTTCGTATCTCAGGAGATGTAGCGGACTGTGTAATGTAAGTATTGATTAACGAATTGGAGATGTTGTAGAAGGAAGTAATTGATCGGGACAAAGATTGCGGTTAGTTCCAGGTTCTTTGCCTGGAGGGACTGAGGAGAAACAGGGAGTGATTTACTCAAGGTTTCTGTTCTCACAGCGGAGGCCTGCATACGGTATTCCCCCAACTACGAGGCAGAATTGTTACTCTGTGATCGGTTGTGGGCATGTTAAATGAATAGTTTCACAGGTGACGCCTGACATTAATTGTGGACTTGATGTGTATTTCGTGACAGCGGAGCGCGGTACTAGGGACCGAGGTATGTGCCTGGGGTCACAGGTCATCCAGACAAACCATTTGTCGTCCACAGGGCCTTATAATTCTCTCCACTATACAGTAAATGCACTTTGTGATGTTGATTAGACCAATTTGTGGGTTCTGGAATGGTAATTAAATATTCATATCGATTTCGCATTAAAAATTTGTTCAGAAATATACTCCATATTGTATAAATATCTGCCATGATATACTCACAAAATGTTGTGGTCGAGTGATTAACATCCCTGTTTCATATTTGAGGGCTCCTCAGTTCGGGTACAGATCTGGGGATCAGATATCGTGACAGACGTTATTCGAAAATTCCCCCCCCCCTTTCATACAGGCAAATGTGCCAATAGATTCAAACAGGCCTCAACCACATCCAAGTTTCCTAACTCATCAGTCACAGTCAGTGTATCATTCGATACAAAATGTCTGGTTCTTTGATTGTCAATGCTGAATTGGCTCAAAGTGATGTCCAGTGTCTGTAGATTCTAATCATGGTTCACGAATGCAAACGATCCACTGCGATTTTGTTATTGGTCAGCATTAAGTTGATTGTGTTTACTTTGTAAATACCATATAAGAACATTCGAAACTAATTTTATCTGTGTTTTGTACGGATGTGATAGAGTAAGCAGAGTGAAGTTCTTCAAGAACTTGAGCATATTGGTCTATAGTTTGGAGGAATTAACTGGGAGCTATAATACGGCGTGAACTGCTTACCAAGCAAGTTGATCTAGAGGTAACGATCTAGAATTGTATGTAGGATGTCGGTTCAAGTATTTGGAGAGATAACCACGTAAATTCCAGACGAATTCCGGCCGCACTTGTCTACCATGCGTGAGCGAAAGGAGTTCTCCGTGTTCGGTTGCCTGGTGACTGCGCTCCGGCTGTAGATGGACAAGCGCTGACGGTGGCCTTCACAGTTTTCGAGGCGACCGCTTTTGGAGTCGGTTGGCTGTGTTGCTGCTACGAAGGTCGCTATTGCTGTGTGCCCTCCTGGTGCTGTCGCAAAGTACGAGAAGGTTCAGCTGACTAACTAGTTAAAGTCAAAGGCAAAGTCATTTTGCAACTGACGGTCGGTCAGTCTGTCCGTCTTGGTGTCGAGCCCCGGCTGGGGCTCATGACCAGATGTTTTCTTCTTTGTTAAAGTTGCTGTTCTGTCCATTTGGGGCGCGCTCTCTGACGAGAGCTCGGGTCTGTCATTTGTCAGTCTGTGACGTCTACGCTCTGCTACCATTTGCGCCGGATGACAGCTTCTGCTGCTCCTTCTCATCTTCGGCCGCGCTCCCTACCACTTGTACCACTTGTACCGTCTTACGGTCTGCTACAACAGCACCGTCACTCTCTGGCACCTTTCGGCTCCGTCTACCCTTCCTCAATCGGAAGGGGAAGCGGTGCTCCGTCATACGGCTCTCGTGTTGTGCTCGCAAGCTCCCTAAGTTAGAGTAAGGGATCCAAGCTAGCAGCGAAGTAAATCTAGTTACAAATGATGGCAATCAATATAATAACAAATAACAGAATATAATAAACACAACTAACACATAACCAAAGACAAGAATTCATCGTCGTTACAGCGCACGAGCCCAAGAAATTAAACAGAACAACTGAACTAACTGCACATTTACATGCTCGCACACAGCGGCATCTAACTCGGGCAGAATGGCCCATATTTACTGGCGCAACAATTTGCCTTGGTTGCATGAAAACATAACTACTACTTTCTAGCCGGGCCACAGGCTGAGCCTAAACCAAATACACAATATAAATTATAAACACAGGTTTAACTAAAGTGGTACGAGTCCCCGCCGTACTACAAACCCAACGACGGGCGACCGCGGGCGATCTCGCCGGCCGCGAACAAGCCCACTACTTGCCGAAACCAATTTTGGACTCCCAGCCGAACAGGAATTTGACAATCACTCCGGCTAGCTCGGCGCCGCGAGCAAGGCCCTATGGATCCATAACCAGAACTAACTCCGAACTCGAATTAACTTCCAAGCAAGGTTCCGAGGGGTAGAAAGGAGGGGAGAGGGCAACACCACGTGACCCAATCTCGCATGGGGAGGGGGTGGGGGATAAGTTTAAGAACCTCGATCAAGGGGCTGGAAGCCCATGACGTCACACCGGAGCCAATACATGGCTCAAGTCATAGTCAGTATATTGTCAGTATTTACATATATTTATAATTTAATTCTAGCCTTAACTAGTTTTATGTGGTCCGCATCTTTATTCGCTGTTGCTAGCGGTGCCCGACCCAATGGGCGATGACCCTGTTATGATCTGCGCTGATTGGCTAACGCTTGCTTTGCTCTGCTGCTCGACCACAAGTTGGTAGCTCGCCTGGAGATGCGTTGTGATAGGCTTACACGTGTATTATGGAGGTGCTGCATTGGAACAACAGATATTCTGAGTGAGGGTGTTGGTAGTTCTTCTCTCTTTCCACAGAAAAAAGTCGCAATCATACCTCGATCATGCCATGATCAGTTCTAAAATATTCATAACTAATTACCTCTCAATTGTCCTACCATCCGATGCTGTATAACCCTGATATTAACACGCAATATTATAACCAAAAAGAAAGGAACTTAACTGAATTTTAGTCGAGAAACTGGAAGGGAAAACACCTCTTGGGATACAGAGTTGTAGATAAGAGGATAATATTAAAATGGATCTTAAAGGAGCTTTACACAAGGTTGTGGAATAATTTCGTTTGACTCAGGTTAGGGGATCATTCGCTGGCTTTTGTGAGGACGTTAATAAATCTTTGGGGTTTTTTCAAAAGTAGGGCAATTTCTTGGCTACCTGAGGAGTCGATATCCCCTCAAGTCTGGTTTTGAGCTACGCAGTTAGATTTATGTACGCATGTTATATTTCTGCATTCTATTGCACTGGTTCAGGATTTGTTTACAATGAAAGTCTTGAAGGTGCAACTTCCTGTCGTGCTCTAGGGTGATGGTGTGTTGTGTTGTCATTTCTATAAACGTTACTTCTGCGACATGTTTCGACTCTATGAGATCATCACTAGGTAGATACTTCTACTAATTGCTGCACTCCATTGCTTTTACCAATTCATTGTTCTTAAACTTGGTTAATATCTTTCCAAAACTCTGTTGAATTTTGTTGAAACGTCCTTTTTCAGTCGTTATTCTGTGGTTTCTCAGGTATTGTGCGCAAACTTGTTATGATATTGTCACGTGTATCAGGGACCAAAAAAGGGGGGGGGGGGTCGGATAGTAATTTGTTTTATTAGCCACCTACAGGCCGCAACCACAATTAATTCTTACACTCTTGCTGATTTACACAATTTACAATCACTCCACACTAATATTCTCAATCTATTTCTACTGATCTTCACTGTCCGTTTCCTGGCAACGGATCTCAACACAGGAACTATAAAAGTCACACTAAATTACAAACTCCCAATCTCATGGTACTACAACACATGTAACGTCACATTGTATGTCTTCTAATATTCTCCTTCTGGTCCCACTGCTCTTCCCTTGGTACTTCGGAACTCAAGTGAGGTCCCTCTGTTACTTACGCATCCAGCTTACGACTGACCGCAAAGGACCTTTGCTCTCAGCCATAAAACTTCGGCGCGGACCTACAGAATACCTATCAAGTGTCTTCTGTTGTATGACGTCACCGCCTACGCGGAAATGTGTTTACTGAGCCATTGTTTAGAAAAGAGTTGCATAACTCCGTTGTTCCACTGCAGCTCAGCGCGGACGACATAGAAAAGACAGCTTCGTCTATTGTTGCGTGTTGGATCGTGTTTACAGAGCTGTTGCCTGGCAACACGTTGATCAAATCCGTTATAATATAGAACAGTTGTTTTGTGTTTGAAGTCTGTTTTGTACGACGTTATATTGTGTGACATCCACGGATAATGAGTGGTTTCCTAGACTCGGTACAAAATTCAGCGGTAATTTTGAACTATTTTTAACCATATTTTAGAACACAGAACTATAAGAGCAGTACATTGCAGCGATTATTTAAGAGTGTCTAAATGATGATTAACGTTTAAGGTCGAAACATGTAGCAGTATTGTTTATAATGAAACACGTAAGGATGTAGTGCGCCAACAGCTCTGTACGTATGTTAACTTTGCAGTTATATCCTTTCTCTTATAAACTGTAAATGCATAGTTTCTCGGTGTGATTGCTGCGTGTATCTCAGCGAATTATTGAACCTAATAGAAACGAATGTCAAAGCCAAGAAACGTTGCTATGTGCCTTTTGCTTGATGCATCCCTTCTCGGCCCTGCTCCTGCATGCTTCTGGCTGTTGGAAATCCCTTGCCCCGGGCGTCACATGCAGATTATCCGCTAACTTTCTGTGCTGGATGCTTTCCCAGACGCCAGGAGTTGCTGACCTGCAGCGCTCAACTGCTGTTACGAGTTCACAGCTCCACTCAACACTCACAGACCCGAGGTGTCTGGTGTAGAGGCTACCCTTCTCTGCTAAGTCCTTTTCATTCTCATTCTGCTCCTACTTCTTTCCTTCTCACTGTTTACGCTTCTTTCTTCTCTATTCTCTAATTCCTTCTTTTATACTATTTTCTTTCCCTTCTCTTCTTCCTTTAATTCTCCTTCTTTTTCTACTTCTTCTTTTTTAATTCTTTCTCTTACCTTCCTCCATAATCTTGGCTTCCTTTCTTGTTCCATGTATCCTTTTCTTTCCCTCCTCCTTTTGTTTTCACCTTCCCCTCCTTCAACCCCCTTCTTTTTTCTTTTATCTTTATTCATTTTCTGCCTTTCTCTTGCTTCGTTCTTCTCCTTTCTACTCCTTATTTCTCTCTTCCTGTTTCCCATTCTTTTTTTTCCTTATCCATTTTCTCCTCTTACTTCTTCAACGACTCCTTTAAATCTCCTTCTTCTCAAGCTTTCGTTTCACCTCGCTTCTCCTTTTCTATCACTTTATTCCTCTTTTATTTCACCCTCTCTCATTTTATTCTTTCTTTGGTTTTCCACTTCTTAGATTCATTTCTTCTTTGTTTTCTCTTTCATTTCTTCACCCCTCTTCTTCTCTTCCTTGTAGATTTTCCGCTCTTTCTCAATCATCCTCTTTCTCCTACCTCACTGATATACTTCCTCCTCTCCTTTTATTTCTCTTGTTTCTTCTTCTTCTCCTTTTCCATTTTCCTCATGTTCTTCCTCCATATTCTTTTCTTTTTCGTTTTTGCTTGCCTGTACATTTGTGCTTTCAGACTCTGAAGGACCTAAGAACCGTCCATTTATAGCTAGACGTTCAATGTAACAGCTTAGCTAAATTAATCCCCGTTCTTACACATCACCGCGTGATGATCAGTTGGGGTATCGACACAGAGCTTCACGCATTATTCTGAGGTCACTGGTGAGCTCGACTCTCGGGCCGCTTAACTTGGAAAAGGACTTCGCACCGGCAGTACAAGCAGATGGGTGAGCCCCAGTGCCCGCCTGGAAGCCGCGGGGAAGAGAAACATTCAGTCTACCGCAAATAATATTAAATTCCATGTGACAGGGCCCTGTTTCATAAGCCATTAATCGCTCAACTGATCTGGAAATTCTCAACGATTTATGGAAGCCAAACATCAATGCAGTGTTCACAGAAGCCTTCCACTGGTTGCAGTCCCGAGTAACATGAATCCAGTGCTCATGTCCCCCCGTCATTTGAGGTAAATGTAAAGTGAAGCTATCCCTGTAACAGGCCGTGGAGGCCCATAGGGTTGTGAGACGTCAAGGCTCCTGTATTTTCTAGACAATCGGCTCAGAGATGGCGGTGAGGTTGTCATCCTCACTCGCCGACCGCCTTTTAAGCCCAGGAAGATCCCTGGTACTCATTTCTGTTACAGGCTGAGTCAACCCCAGGGCCGTAATGCGGCTGGAAGGATTAAGCCAATTGAAAACTCCAATGACCGTATCGGGAACTGTAACCGCACCATTGAAATCCTTCCCTCCCCTTCTTTTTTATTTCAGTAGCTAATAGAGTAGACAATAAGAATTATGAAGAAACAGAGGTTTAAGACACACAGTCAGAAGAAGGAGTAGGCGATGAGCAGATAGACCAAATTTGCGCGGACAAGGACATCTGCTAGTCCTTGCGTTCAAGCATCTGGTGTTATTTTCCAGAAGGGCAGAAATGATACTTCAAGGACCCCCACTGAGTTTCTTTAGAAATTGAGAATTTGACTTACAGCGGCAAGCCACTTTGAGAATTCGAGAAGTGACAGTTTCTACCAGCCGTAAGTCAAAAGTGGGAGATCATTAGCGACCCCTCATAAGTTGCATCGCTGTCAATTTCGCCGTTTGCTCTTTTAGGGCGAAATTCCTTCTAAAACAATCGGTCATTGGCCGGAACCAAAATTAAGCCATATCCTCTTATTTGAATCAGCCTATCAGGGAAATTCGGAGGAGAGAAGAATAGGCGGATACAACGCAGTTAGGACCTCGGGCTCGGCAGAGAGTCCAGTCTAAGATTGGGAGTCTGCTACAAACTTTCGAACTTGGCGGAGGCAAAACCCGCAATTGTGATTGCTTGTTACGTTAAATAATTCTTAGAAGTGTAAATTTTTGCTCATAACTTATAAAGAGATCTAGCTTAATCTATAAGCGGACGATTGTAAGTCGACCTTATCGGGTGCAATTTGTGCAAGTGCAACACCAGCAGCTGGAAAGCCGAAACCAAATTTGAATGTGTGGATTTGTACAGTCGAGTGCCAGTAAGAACAATAAAGTGTTCCAGTGGCACAGTGAATTGTGTTGGTTAGAGGTGCTTCACCCTCACTTGTCCGAGCCTGACCCGTAGTCAAACCCATCGCCAGCTTCCACCCACTCACGCCTTCCCCCCTTTACAATGAATCGCAAACCGCACCTAGCTGTTTGCTGGCGCCCATAACATCAGGTCCCATCCTGAAATTCCAACCCCCGTAATCAGCAACGGAAGGAGGAAGCGGTGGAGTCGGAAGAAGAGGTGGAGCCTGGTCAAGCCGGAACCAGCCACGACCTAACATCTTCAGTAGCGGCAGCACCAGGTAGGGCAGTCCAAAGTGACGCCGAACGTGTAGGCGAACAAGACGGACGTTTAAAGAGTGGCGACCAACTTGTGGGGCGAAAAGCCTCGAAGGAGGACGGTTAGAGAACAAAACCCACGACCTACCGGCTTGAAGCATGGTGCCTGAACCAGCTACGCTGCCGCCTGACAACCTTTTATTTAAGGCCCATTTTAATATTATCATTCCATCTGTGACCTGGTCTTCCAAGAGGTATTTTCCTTTCAAGTTTCCTGGCCAAATTTTTTTTCAATTCGTGCTAAGCGACATGCGTCTGATTATGTTATTAACAGCAACATATTACATTATGATTGTTCGGAACTACATACAATGACAATATGACTGCCTTCTGGCACGTGAAACCGTTCAGTCTTGTAGTTTAACCGACTTTTGGAGGAACGTGTCTTCTCCTTCAATTTGATACGTACGCTCCTTAGGAACGTCGGTAAATGTGTACCAGACTACATGTCGTCACACCCCATAAGGCAGTGATTTTCATAGACACCGCAACGAGGACTTCAAATTTTAAATCGGGAATTCTATCCGGGACATCCAACCGCGGATCTGTGTAGCTTCCCATGTTCTCCTCAGGCATATGCACAGATAGTATCTCAGTCAGGCCACGACCGCTTCCTTTCAAATCCTTTCCAGATCCTCATGCATATCTCATCCTACTGTTTTTGCTAAAGGCTGTAAACTTAAAGCCCCGTAGAAGAACAAACAAATCCAAACCACGTGGCTGCAACAAAGGCTTGAGTAAGATTGTAAATTTAACTGTTAATAACTGAAAAACTTGGATGGTGATTCATTTCAATATCACTTGTATTTACTCCCGATTATCGCCTAACGACTCAAAGATGCCGGGATAGCTCAGTTGGTGTAAAGGGCTAGACGGCCGGATTTCGATTCCCGACTTTGGCCAGGTTTTCATCCACTCTGTAGCGTCCAGACTGGTCCTGGGGCCCGTCCAGCCTCCTACACAATGAGTATCGGTGACTGTTTCCCCGGGAATAAAGAGGCCGGGGCGTGAAGCTGGCCACTGCTCTCTAGTAGCGAGGTAAGGAATAGTGGAACTATACTCCCACAAGTTTTTATAACGTGATGCTTAATTAATTAAGCCCACGAACTTTAAATGTTTACCCCAAGGTTCATCTCATTTTGCTTCTCCTTACGCTTACTGGATGTATCATCATTTCTACAGACTAATTTTGCTTTAATCTTCCGTTCTTTTGAGTTATCCCTTAGCATGGTCTTTGAGAAGGAACATACACACGTGCCGTCCTTATCTGCAAAGTGACAGAGGTCTCATGGGAACGGCCTTACGCTCCGTTTCACTGGCTTCTGGCCCGTGTTATGTACACTTGTGCACAAACATTATGACCCTAGGGAACTACCTGGCTTTCATTCGCATGTACAAGATAAATATTATATGAATAAAGCAAGACGTGAAATCTCGACTTAAATATACCTACATTATTTTCTTATATTAATTAAATTTCATCGGAACATGTACTGAGGATGTTTTGAGGACAGGGTGTTGAGGAGAATATTTGGACCGAAGAGAGATGAAGTGACAGGAGGTTGAAGACAACTGTACAATGAGGAGCTTCATAACTTGTAATCCTCGCTAAATGTAATTAGAGTGATCAAATCAAGGAGGATGAGATGGGCAGGGCATGTAACACAAACGGGAAGGAAGAGGAATACAGTTCGTTTAATCACTTGCTTATTGCAGTCATACACGTACGAGTATATTCAGTGAAACTTTTGATAACACAGCGGAATAAATTGTTAGTTCTTCTGAATAACATAAAAGAAATAAGCTGGTTTTGTCTAAATCAGTGCACTGATGACAGAAACGGGAGTCGTAAGCCTGCAATTGGCATATATTCATTTTTGCTGTCCTACCTTTGCCTTCTTTGCCTTTTGTATGCAAGACATTTGAACCTACGAACACTCACTCGCATGATGAAATTAAGACGACACTAAAAATAAAGTAGACCTTGACTCACTGCAAACATTTTCTCTCATTATTATTCAGAAGTATTTATAAGAACACTAAGACAAAAATACAGAATAAAAAATTCTTGCTCTTTTGGCACATAATTAAATGTACAAGGCTGTGAAGTGCTAGGAAAAAAATAGTGAACAAATATAGAATGAATATAAAGGCCGCGCCATAGCTCAAGCTGTTAGTTGTTGGCTTACCACCGCGGCGGCCCGGGTTCGAGCCCGGGTCAGGTCATGTGGGATTTGCGGTGGACAAAGTGGCGCTGGGGCGGTTTTCCTCCGAGTACTTCTGTTTCCCCTGCCAATCTTAATTCCACCAATTGCTCCACAATCACCCTCACCTATCATCTGTGGCTGGTGCAATACGCCAGTAGTGGCCGCAGTAACAAGTGGGCTCAGTCTCACCCCAGTAAGAATTGAATGAATACGTGTATGTCAGAATTGTGTCGGGGTTGAGTTTCTCACAGGAGGACATGAGGTTTTCCTTCTCTGGGATATAACGTATGCTTCCTCTTCAGCACCTGAGACAGTTGTGACGCGTTTCTCTGAAACTTCGGTTGATTTTAAACAGACCACATCGTGTTATATCCAAGGAAACAGAACTCTTGATATCATAATTAACTTATGAAGTTACATTTCTTTTATTCCCTCGTGGAGGCGGGTTACAATGCCTCCACCGTAGCCGTGCGAGACGTAGGAGGAGACGAAAAGGAACCCAATGTTCCGGGGTATAATTGGGTCACCCTGTCACTGGGGGACATAAATATAGGGAACTGCTCCTCCAGGTTCAGTTTGGACCCAAGGCTGAAGACCTTGCCCTGTAAAAAATTTGTCACGAAATAAAAAAAGAAAGTGATAACCAGCTGCAATCTGGTAGAATTTTCTGTGGAAGATCCTGGCTCAAAAATGGCTGCAATACCAAAGGTATTGATTGAATTTTCTTTTATGTCACCCTGCCCTTGTTGATAAGTGTAACATGGTCGTTGCGTAAACACTGAACGTGCTGTTGAGCAAGTTACTTTAATTTATTCCTGTTAGTTATTAGCTGTCTCACGTGCAATTTTCTTTTCATAAACTTTAAAAGTTTTAAAAGTTAAAATCTCTTCTACATAGCTGGTGGACCCACACTACATATTTCGACCAACATTCACAACAGCTGCACACGACACAATAAGGGAACTATCTACCAGCGGAGGAAATATGGGTGCATAGACGAGGACGTAAAAATAAACTTATCCCTGTAACAGGTCATGAAGGCCCGTGGGGTTGTGAGACGTTGAGGCTCCCACATCTTCTAGCCAACAGGCTCACAGATGGCGTTAATGTTGCCAGTTCTACGAGCCGGCCGCCTTTCACCCCCAGGAAGATTTCTTGTACTCATTTCTGTTAGAGGCTGAGTCGACCCCAGGACTATAGTGCAGCTGGAAGGATTAGGTAAACTGAAAAATTCCACCTCATCAAGAATCGAACCCGCGACCTTCGGCTTGTAGCATAGTGCCTTAACCAACTAAGCTAGCGCGTACCCTAATGGTCTGAAGGATTAGCCGAAATGTTAGAAATTATAATTTTACACAGCTTACTAAAATTTCACAATGTGGAATTTTGTAAGTTATATTCTTCGAAAAATATACAAGTAGTTGGAATGATCAAGTCAAGAAGATGAAGAGGACGGGACATGTATGCATAGGGGAGAAGGAGAATGCGTACAGTGATTTGGTGGGAAAGCTAAAGGAAAGAGACAACAGGAAGACATTGACATAGGGGGAAAAATAATATTAAAATTGATCTTAGAGAAATAGGATATGGTAACATGTGGTGGATTCATCTCACTCCGGATAGGGACCTGCGGCGGCTCTCGTGAACACTGTAATAAACCTTCGGGCTCCATAAAATATTGGGCAATTCTTGAGTAAGTGAGGAACTGGCTTCTTTCCAACAACGGCTCAACTCCATGTATTTAAACAGATACAAAGAAACAAAATAATTCCGGTGTTTCAGTGCGCAAGCGAACTATACCGACCGAGCGACGACCGCTTGTCGGCGAAATTAGTGCCAACTATATACCCAACGTTAATTTAAAGTAAGTTTGGTAGTCACAGTTAAGCCATTTTGTACAGCTGACACAGAGACTTCCGTGACGACGTCCGAATCGATTTCAAGTGGACGGAGAATACAACCGGAATTTCGTTGGCTGTGAAGGTCGATAAGCAGCTACAGACGGGAGTTGGGGCAGTAAACACATCAAGGGAATTCCTACCGGTAACAGCTGAGGGGAGCCGGGATAACGCCTGGTAAAGCTGTGGGCTATCGGCTGCTAGGCCGAGATATCAGGAGTTCGATATAAGCTTACGTTCCCTCCTCATCAGAGTGTCGAGGCAGACTTTCTGAACTACCCAGCCTCCTACCCAATCTGTGTAACACGACCAGACTACAAAGCTGATCACTAACCTAAATCTCTCTCACATGGGGTCTTCAGGTTTTTGTGTTTAATTAAGTATGGAACTTTGTCTTAGGAGTACATTCATTCATTCATTCAACAATTCTCTACATCACTCTTTTTATTTCTAGTGGGGTGGGACTAAGTCCCTTGTACTGCGGCCACTTCTGGCCTACTGTACCAGCCCCAGATGATAGGTGTGGGTGATTGTGGAGCAATTGGTGGAATGAAGATTAGCAAGGGAAACCGAAGTACTCGGAGAAAACCTGCCCCAGCGCCACTTTGTCCACCAGAAATCCCACTTGACCAGACTCGGGATCGAACCCGGGCCGCCTCTACAGCCCCTTGGTGGGTCCTTCAGTTCCGTAATCTTTTTTTTTTTTTACATAAAAGTTAGGACTCTTTGGACAAATGATCAGCCCGTTGCAAGGCCGCTACCTACACAGAACAACACAAACACAGATATCCATGTCTTGAGAGGGGTTCAAGGGGGCCAAGACAATTCATGCCTTAGACCGCGCGTCTGCTGTGTTGAGACCCTTATAAGGATGATACGAATAACCATTAGGAAGTTGGAAGATGGTTTCAACGGAGTCCAGTGGCAGGCTTTTTTGTTGGCGATTTTTGAACCTTTGGCTTGTAAAAGGTTTTAAGAAGATATGGTCGGAAGGAATGCAACTTATTTTTGTGAATGCATGTCGGAGTCACTTGAACAGTCAGGAGTAATTCGTTATTTAGTTATCTAACAGTTCTTCGTGTAATACTTGGGAGGGGAGTGAAGAGGGGCTGGGAAATCTAACCTACTTACTGCTAAAGTTCCTTACGATAAGAACTGACTCCCTTAACGTCGCAGTTTACATGGACATGTCCACGAAATTTACGATGACTTGGTGTAGTAACGAAAACAATAATCTACAGACTGTAGATGTGGACTCATTTCTTTAAACCTTAATGATGGTACTTTATGTTATTAAGTGCACACATAGTGGTTTCAAAATTCCGCCGGCAGGTGGTTCTGCCAACAATAGTCTCTCATCAGTTGTCGTCATGTTCATGAAAATTATTTATTTATAAGAGCTATTTGAAGCTTGGTGACCGCCTCTGTGGTCTAGTGGTCAGAGGTCCTACCTATAGATCCAGAGGTCCGGGTTCGGTTACCGGCGTTACCAAATTTTCTGAGAAGCAGTAGGTCTGGAACGGGGTCCACTCAACCTCGTGAGGATAACTGAGGAGACATTTCAAGGAAATAGCGACTCTGGTCTAGTGTAACCGCTCACCTCCTTTGGGCCCTTTACGTTGTGCGCCATGTTGTTGCCGTCCTCCTTGATCCTACGTTGTGCTCCACTTATCACCGTCCTCCCTCTTCTCGTGGATGTCGAGAAGTTAGGTGGGAAGGGAGGATAATTGTGATTGTCTGAGCTGGTACGCGAGAGCAGGTAAAGACGGGAGTATCTGGGTTCTGTTTAGTAATTTGTAGAGCTGAGTTCCTATCCCGGGTCTTATACGGGTCTGGCTCGGACAGGGCAGGAAGAACCCTTCACTACAATTACACACCTCTTTAGACCGTTGCACTTAGTAGTCTTTAATCGCCTCCAACTTACTGAATACAACTGAATTTATTAATACACTTAATTTGGACTTTACTTATACTACTTTACAGAAGGGCCGTAGTTGTAAATTTTGTGTCCGACTTTGCCGAAAGTTGTATCAAGACTCCTCGAGGCGGAATGCACTCTCTCTGAATCCTGAGGTCCACGAACCCCAGACTCCAAGAGAAATCCACTCCCCCACTTCTGCCATTGGTTAAGTTTTCAAACTAGGAGGTTCCCTAAATTTTGAATTCCCAATCATGTTGCTTTGCTATGTGATTCTGGCAGATGCTGACCTGACGCTAAGGTTGACAGCCCCTTGATGCATTACGATCAGGGTATGAGGCTCCGGCCGTCCCACTTCTAAGTTATAGCTGTCCCAAGCTGTCAGCTCTCAAATTCCCAAAGACTTTCCGACTTTGCTGAAACTGCCAGAATTCCAGGAAATTACCAGATGTTAATTCCTGTCCACATAGCAAAACTTGAACTATGTCCCTTCTGCGTGTAAGAGCTGGCTATCTGCCGGATCTCTTTGTTTGTAATTTTGTAATCTTAATTTAATACAGATTTAGTTAACACACAACAGTCCTCCAATCAGAATGAACGGTTACACTAGAAAACTGAAATTAACGGCCGTGGGGATTCGTTTCGCTGACCACGCCACACCCTCTATCCGCTAAAGTTGGCACTAACCTCGCTGGCAAGTGGCGGTATCTCGGTCGGTCAGTAGAGTTCGCTTGCGGACTAAAACCACGGATTTTTTTTTTTGTATTTGAAACTTGTATTTCGTATTTTTGCAGTTTTGTATGTTACTATTGGATTTTGAGTACGTAAAGAGGAAACCATATTTAATAAATTCTTACATAAATATAGAGATATCTGTTTCCGGTATCCGCAGCATAGTCTTACCCTTCGTGAGCGTACTTCGTCTACTGGACTGAGGGACCAATGGCTGACATAACGGCGCTGCCAACATTACTCACCATGCTTTCTTCATATTATAGGAAGCAGGTGTGCTAGATGTTACTGTTTCGCGGAAGGCTCCATCTTGAAATATTGCAACACTTACAGTAGATGAAGGAGGACAACCGTGCTACAGAACGAATGCCATTATCCTGCAGATTATGTACCCATGTTGGGAGTGCTCCATGAATCACACAGATATAGATTGGAACTGATACCTGAGGAAGAAGGGGAGGGTACAGTCCAGAGAGGTAATCGAACTCCAAAGTATATACAAGGACGGGCCCTAATATTTCCATTATTCTTTCTTAAATTCGTCCTAGTCCTAGAAAAGTATTTTTTCCAGGCAATTTAGGCCCCTGTGGGTATACCGTCTGAACACTGACGAATCATTGGATGAATAATGAATAATAAAATGGAAAGGATTCAGAAGAAAATTGTCATAGCTTATCTGAGGTACTATCCACATGGAGGGACTGCAAAAAAACATGAATGCTACAAGTCAGGATAATATGTGTCCCAGCCGATATTCGAAACCAAAGCCTCCTGCATTTGAATTTGAATCTAGAGCGTTACCACTGCATTACTGTAATCAACCTCAGAGAGAGCTGAGATACTAATCTGTACTGAAGTTCCCTTTCTTAGTCTTTTCTGCTCATAAAGTACAATATAATTTAATGATATAAAAATTGTGTGGTTTGAGGTCCTGTTTTCCGTGATGAAATATTGTCTATTTCGTTGAAAATAAACTGACGTTTCGGAGGAACATATCTGGCTGCTCTCTGCCAATCAAGAATTCCGTTTGCTTCCTGCTTTATGGAGGATTATTGTTTGACTTATTCTTCTTTCCTGAAGATGGAGGCGACTTTCCTCCGTCAGTTGATTTTCAACGGACTACTTTGCTTTTTTTTCCCAAAAGATGAAACTCTAGAAATACTAAATTGCTTACGTATTGTGGCGTGTAGACTCGTTGCTAAGTAATGGTTCTATAAGAACGTCCGTTGCTAGGCAACAGATTCCTAACACCCACCAATGGACTAAGTGGAAAGCGGTATTCGCTAAGCGATCCGTGCGACAGCTGTGTGACGCAGCATTAGAAGAACTGTTGGAAGCAGTGTTTTCAATGCGGTCCGTGCCGAAATTTTATATGCAGGACAGATCTGGAATTTAGTTAGTCTGTGACACCAGTAAAGGCGTGAACACTAAAACTGGGGAATGTAAGGCGTTGCAAGCCGTTACCAGGCGACAACCGGTGAAGATGCAACAGACTGTAGTGAATATCAGATTGTGTGCATTAGTGTTTGTGCTGTAGTTACTTGTACTTACGTCCTCTAAGAGTTGAATAAATCCAATTACCAGTTCAAACCCCGTCTATAGTCACTCATACACGTGACAATATTATGACACTGTTACGATTAAGCCTATATACGTTGCCCTCCACCATAAGTTAAAGATATACCTCATAGTTTAAAAATCATATTTCTTAAAGAAGGAAATTCCACTCTTAGAACTGACGAAAAGAAGTGCACTGCAAGATAGAATCGCCGATTTTTTTTTCTCGCTGATTATTAAATTCAGTTCCTGAAAACGAAAGGTTATACATATCATATGCTTTCTAACATTTACCGTCGTTAATTCTTGTGGTAATGAATTCTGTAAATATGGGAAATTTCGTTGCAGCAATGAAAATATTGTGACGTATTTTCTCTATGCAGGACACCCCCCCTTCCAGTTGTGACGTAACAGCATCGGAGCAACTACCGCTGCTACGGCAACAGGCCAGTAAACACTCCGTCGCCTCCCACGGTGACGTAACAGCACTTCACATAGTGACATAACAGGGGACACCGTGGTTACTACGTAGCAACAAACAACTCTCGGCAGCGTTCCCCAGCAACGCCTGTAAACACGACGTTACGCAACAGTGGTAGCTATCACGTAACTGTTTTCTGTGTTGTCAGTGTGGAAGCTACATGACAGGAGAATAACCAGAGTAACCAGTCAGTTTCAATCTAGCAGTCGCCGCGTCGGGTTGTATCGAGTGCATGCAGTTACTACAGCAGGAAAAGTATTTGTGAAACTGCAGATGGCAGTAGTTGTAAAATTGTGAATTGTATAAGTGTAAGAGCGAGTGTTCAATAAATTCGCTTTATTCAAGATGGCGTGAAGTTATTTGCCGCGTGTCACATACCAAATATGTGACAACATATAGAGTAATCTTGTCGAAACAGCAATGGACAATAATCGCTTTGTGCATTAGAAAATACGTATGTCTCCCAACAACACCCAGACAGACGGGACAGAACAGAGATGTGAAAGGTTTCTGTAGATAATTCAAAGAGATTTTTAAATTTAGATTCTAGAGGGTCTTGACGGTGGTGTATAACATTCAGAATTATTGAGCTTTGGGCTTTGTCCACCGTCAGGTGTTCTAGAAATTAGAGAACACAACGTTTCCGAAAGTGGATCTGTTTTCTTCCTCGGGTGAGGGGGGAGACACCTACTCTGTTGGGTTCCTTAGAAAGAGCTTAACCTCAATTACTGGGCAATCCATGTCTATATAACTATAACTACATAAGTGCCTGGCCGGTCACGGTAGCCGAGCGGTCTAAGGCATGCACTGTCTTCGCTCGCTCGGAAGCCGGGATCGTGGGTTCGAACCCCACTCAGGGCATGGATATTTGTGTGCGTTTTTCTGTGTTTGTCTACAGGTAGAGGCCTTGCAACGAGCTGATGACTCGCCCAAGGAGTCCTACCATATGTGTAAGATCTAGTAAACCGAAGTGAAACGGAGAGTTTCATGGATTTAGGCCTAGGCCCAAATTGGGGCTGTAGCGCCACAGGAAACAGGAAACATAAGTGCCTGAGAACAAGCTTTGTCGAAAGGAGATGACAGGAAAATATGAGATAAAAATTGTGATAAAACGCGCATAGACCTGAAACTAATATCAATTTTGTGTTCTCTAGTTTTTTAAATTACCGGAAAATGGACAAAGGCCAAAAAGCCATAATTTCTTTTCGTACTTGTGCACAAGACTGGTCTTGCATTTTGCAAAAGATTTCGAACTGTTTTCGTGTTTCTTCCATGAAGACTTGATTAGAAATAGGATTTGTTTAATTTTTACACAATTCAATGTCTCATCATTTCTTCGTATTAAAATAGAAAAGACAAGAATCAATTTGATTTTTGTCTATGTCAAGTGGTTCGAAATAAAAAATCTCTTGTTATACTTAATTATGTAAATTCCACGAAAAGGAACTGTAAAGTGAAAAACAGAGTGACGCCCGTTAATTATAATTAACACAGTACAATATAACTACGTTAATATTAATTAACGTGTGTTATTCTGAGCTCTATATTACAGCTTCATTTCGTGGAACGTAGTATTGGCTCTAAATGCATGTATATGGGTTGTAGTTATATTTCCAAGTGACATAATTCTATGTACAACAGATACATAGAAGGACAGGGGGAGAATGAATTATCCTGGCTTAGAAATTCTTTGATAACGACACGCGTGTTCTAATTGGAATACTTAAATTCTATTGTATAATTAATAGCTTAAGAGCGAGATTGTGTGCGCATGTTTTGTGTATGAAACAGCGGCAATACGTCCTTTAGTCTTTCCCGCGTATTTTCGTACAATGTTCGGAAGAAAGGGAGGAATGAAGAAAGACAGCTCCTGTCCGCCTTATAAACTAATTGAATACAATATTTGTTTACATTTAAGTTATTTAAAAGCCTTATGGACTAATATTCTCTGCACAGTACATTCAATTAGATCAGGGCTGTTCAAATTTATACCTTCATTTATGTGAAGTGTTGTTGGATTTTTACTTTTCTTTTCCTTCGTCCCTGAAGATGGATGTGATATGTTCCTCCGAAAAACACGGAATTACAGCCCATAAGACCCGTACTCTTCGTACTTATCTCCATGAGGAGCCTAAATGCATTTTATTTCATTTTATTTCTCTGGGGGTGGGTGCAGGTCTCGTCGCCTTTAAAAGTGAAGGTAAAGAAGTTCCTGTGCTTAAGTATCATCCTCATGAAGATGTACTGGAAGATGAGGTATAGTTCCACTCATTCTTAACCTCGACTGCAGGTGGAGTTGAGTAATCAACTTCATGCTCTGGCCTCTTTACCCCCAGCCCGGGTGGGCCTAGAGCCTCTATGGACGTTGTGAAGAAAAAAAAAACCAATTGCTCCTGTCATGAATGTAACTCTGGTTCCTCGGTCTCGCAGCCAGTAGGCTAGTAGCTACACTGACTCAGTCTCTCAATAATTAGGCTTGTGTGTGGACGTCTGTTTCCCTGGACCGTATCTGACACACATAGTGTTTTTGGAGTTTACTGTATTTCAGTCTACAGATAATTTGTTGTTGCACCGAAAGATAATTTATTTTGTTTCTTCCAATGACGTGTTAAAGTAAACACGATATACGTTGTATATTTTAGATATTAACCACATTCTCTTGTTTTTCTTTTCACACTCAGCTTTTCGGAAACTAATCTGTTTCCTCATCAGGTGTGAACAAGAAAGTTTTCTTAAGCAGCTGGTTCCGTTACAAAGATCTAGTCTAGATCACTGGACCACTGCATCTCTTTCCGTCGTCAGGTATGAGAGAGTAAAGGTGCCTACTAAGTTGGAGTCGTTGAGATTTGGCAAGCCCTATCTCCGATATGTTAATTTTGTCATATTAAAGTATATTGTCGCGTATTGGGGGTATACCGCGACAAATAACTTCACGATGTATTTGATGTAGCGAATTTTATTTCACATTCGCACTTACAATCACCCAAATTACAGAGTTACGATTACTGCTATCTGCAGTATCACAAATAGTACACACCAAATGCCAGACTACAACTGACTGGTTGCTGGCTAACTCGGAACTAACTCGGAGGTAGCTCGAGGACTGACTCGTAGGTAGCTCCAGGACTAACTGTGAATAGCCTTCGCTGCTCCTCATGTAGCCTCGATCGGACAATACAGAAAACGGCCACGTAATAAGCACCCTTGTTGCCTGGCGCTGTGTTGCTAGCAACGCTAGCGGTAGTAACCGCTGTTACTACCGTCGTCTCTCGCAATTCTGTTTACCCGCGCTGCCTAGCAACCCGCGGTACACTTGGTGACGTCATCGCTGTTGACTCGCGTTGCCTAGCGACCAGGATGCTAGGACTCGGCTAACTTCGGCTCACTTCGGCTTCGCTCGGCGCATCAGGGCTTGCGGGGGGAAGGGGCGTCATCCATAGCTCAACATGTCACACTGCTCCCTCCTTAAGGCTGTTCGTCTCGAATAGCCTAACGGTGCACCCCCGTTCCTTTTCCGTCCCGTAGCTGTGCTTTTGTGTCTCCTAGTATTTGGGCTACTCCTTGCAGTGATTGTTCTCCGGCTGTTACAACCGCTCCCCTCTTGAGACCTGCTCGTCTCGAGCGGTTTCCTTTCAGCTCGCCAGAAGATCCAGTTGTGTCCCATTCATCCATCAATTTCATTCTTCCTTGGGAGGCCGGTACTTCTACACTACGGGTTCCTCCTCTGCTTGAAGACTCTTTTTCCGTTTTGGAGGGGGTCGTCCCCT
The DNA here is from genome assembly GCF_002891405.2 of Cryptotermes secundus. Classification (NCBI taxonomy): domain Eukaryota; kingdom Metazoa; phylum Arthropoda; class Insecta; order Blattodea; family Kalotermitidae; genus Cryptotermes; species Cryptotermes secundus. The sequence goes on along the minus strand of NW_019741301.1, from coordinate 1,438,579 downwards.
CCAAAAGGTCCAATTCTTGCCGTGTCGGAGGCAGACAGAAAATCCGGCTACTCGCTTGGCGATCTGCAGTCTTGCAGTTTCTCTCAGGTCTGCTTCCTTCACATATCGCGGCTATCCGCCGCCTAGGTCCTTCACTTCATTTCTGCGTTGTAGTTGCTGTCTCAGGCCTCGGTTCCTGATGCCAGTGAGGCGTTCCGGGCCTTTCCACAGTCTCTTCCCGAACGTCCGTTTCTTGGTGATTTCCGGTGCGACCTTATTCTTGATTTGTCCCATACGCCTGTGTCCTACACAGCGTGTAATCTTTATTCCGGTGGCGGTCACTTCTTTCCGCTGGCATCCGAAGGTTCCCAGGGGAATTTCCTTCTTGAAGGCAATTCTCCAACGTCGTGCCACTGTCGCGCGACGGGATGTCTTCCTGCAGGGGGCCGCCAACTTCTTCTGGGGTCCACAGTTTTCCCGTGTCGAATTCTTTATATTTCGTCGATATCGGTCCCTGCGCCTTTTCTTCTTCGGTTCTCCGACCGGTATTATTTCGGCGTCTTGTACGGGTACCTCTCGTAGTTCTGCCGCTTCAGGTTTCCTGTGCACTGAAGCCGGCACTTCTTCTTCTGGACATGTCTCCATCTCTTGGCAGGCCGTCGTCACTCCGACCGGTATCGCAATGGGGACCTCTTCCAGTTCTGCCGCCGCAGGTTTCGTGTCCACTGGGCAGGCCACCGTCTCCTTTTGGGTAATCGGCATCAATTGATCTTCAGGTTCACTGACCGGTATCACTGCGACGTCGTCTGCAGGGACCTCTTCTTGTTGTTCCGCCTCAGGTTTCATGTCTACTGGGGCCGGCTTTTCTTCTTCTAGAAATGCCTCCATCTCTTGACAGGCTATCGTCTTTACGTCTCTTTCGGGTTTAAATGCGTACACAATCTCCATGTGGCTGGTGCCCATTATTTCTCGCATGGCTTCCGTCCGTGCTTGGATAGCTCTTGTTTCTGCGCTGGTGGCTTCCGTTTCTGCGACCAGCTCTTCTATCATGGCGGCCATCTGTTCTCGCCGGGCCTTTCTATCGGCGTCTAGTATCGCCTCTAGGCGTTCAAAAATTGTTTCCATTTCCATCGTGCGGTAGTATAATTCGTTGAGGCGTGTTCAAGTTCGTAAAACAATTCTGACACCAAGCTATAACGTGTCTTGAGTTCGAATCCTCTCGGTCACGTGTGTAAGTCCAAATCCCACTTCTGACACCAGTTGTCGCGTATTGGGCGTATATCGCGACAAATAACTTCACCATGTATTTGATGTAGCGAATTTTATTTCACATTCGCACTTACAATCACCCAAATTACAGATTTACGATTACTGCTATCTGCAGTATCACAAATAGTACACACCAAATGCCAGACTACAACTGACTGGTTGCTGGCTTACTCGGAACTAACTCGGAGGTAGCTCGAGGACTGACTCGTAGGTAGCTCCAGGACTAACTGTGAATAGCCTTCGCTGCTCCTCATGTAGCCTCGATCGGACAATACAGAAAACGGCCACGTAATAAGCACCCTTGTTGCCCGGCGCTGTGTTGCTAGCAACGCTAGCGGTAGTAACCGCTGTTACTACCGTCGTCTCTCGCAATCCTGGTTACTCGCGCTGCCTAGCAACCCGCGGTATACTTGGTGACGTCATCGCTGTTGACTCGCGTTGCCTAGCGACCAGGATGCTAGGACTCGGCTAACTTCGGCTCACTTCGGCTTCGCTCGGCGCATCACGGCTGGCGGGGGGGGAGGGGCGTCATCCATAGCTCAACATGTCACAATATTTTTTTCTGAACAAGTGTACATACAACAGTGCTGAAATTTACTATGCACATACTCACAGGTTTTCTGTAGATATGAACTTCTCTTTACATATCTGACGCTTGAATTGATGAATTATTAATATTTTTTTTGTCTAAAAAGGATTTGATCAACTCGTTGCCAGGCAACAGCTCTATAAACACGGTCCAACACGCAACAATAGAGGAAGCTGTGTTCTCCATGTCCGCGGTGACGTCACATAACAGTAGGTAGCGATCGCATGACATATGTTTCCTGTGATGCATGTCCGTTCCGCGGCTCTATAAGTCAGAGTCCAGGAGGATTCAGGGCAGTTACGAGTGAGTAGTAGCGGCAGAAGCAGGCGAAAAGTTAAGGAGTACAGCAGTAAGAGATAAGCCAGAGAGCGATTCGGAACTAGGAGTACAGAAGAGTACAAGAGGTCAGCTTATGAGGATTTAACGTATGATTTGTAGACTTTATGTGTGCTACAGCATTGGGCGTGTGTGATTTAGGGAAACATTCATGGTTCCTGTATTATAAATCCGTGAAGAATAGTCGAGATAGACTAAAGAGGTAAGGGTGGAGTGAATGTAAATTGTGTAAAGCACTAATAGTGCAATAATTATAGTCTATCTCAACTATTCTTCACGGATTTATAATACAGGAACCATCTACAGGTCGTAATTACAATTAATTATAATTAATTGTAATTACGACCTGTAGATTATTAATAAATCCAATTACCATTCCGAACCCCGTCTAGAGTCACATTTCAAAGGCGATGTGTTTTGCAAGTTCATTGCTCTAAATATGTCAGTACATGCAGAAAACTCACAAATACCTGTGTACACATATTCAGAACTTTAAAAGTTTGTAGTTGTTCAGCAACATTTGCCTCAGTGTGACACAATTTTCGTTGTGGAGCAGGGCTTACCACTGCCCGTTAGAGAGAGTCTGTCTCTCTGTACTCGTCGTTGGAAAATTGGTTACTTTAGTATGACTACCCCTATCCGACGGGCCAAACTGGGTACGGAACATTCCATCCGTACACTTGAGGACGAAGTCGGATTCTTTCTCCGAAACATTATGTTAAATAAAAAGTCCTGGGAAGAACTATCCGAATACTTTCCTTTTATACGCAACTGACAGCAGAGAAAATTAAAAAAAAAATCAGTCAGGTGGGACACAGCATGGTGATCACATAAGTCTCTTAACAGAAATTATCGGGGATACAATCAGCAAGGTGATCTCATAAGCCTAAAAAATTTGGGGAGGATAAACAGGCGGACACACAGGCATAGATAACAATTTGATCTCATAAGCCAATTTCCATGCTTCCAAAACAAGGAAAATATGATTAGAAAGAAGATAGTAGATGACAAGAATTAGTCAAATATTTTGTTATTTTAAGAGTAGAGGGTACAATTTTGATGGACCCCTGTTTCTTGTAAGTCCTTGACTGCCGTGGGGATTATGTGGACTGAAGAACTTGCAGGAAAAACACATGTGGTTTATTCGCTGAACATGTTCTCTTAGTAAAATAATGACTGATAACGCTCTTCCTGTGGTTCTGTATGAGTGTGAAACTTGGTCTCTGACATTAAGGGAGGAACACAGACTGAGGATATTTGAGAACGGGGTGTTGAGGAGAATATTTGGACCGAAGTGAGATGAAGTGACAGGAGGTTGGAGAAAACTGCATAATGAGGAGCTTTATAACTTGTACTCTTCTCCAGGTATAATTAGAATGAACAAGTCAAGCAGGATAAGACGGGAAGGGCATGTAGCACAAATGGAAATAAAATGAAGGTATAGAGAGATTTGATGGGAAGCTATAAGAAGAGAGACCAGTGGGAAGATCATCCTGCAGGTGGGAGGAGGATAATAAGATGGACGGAAATATAATGGGGTGGGGTGGTATAGGCTGAATTAATTTGGATCAGGATAGGGACTAGTGGAGGGCTCTTGTGAACACGGTAATGAACAGTCAATCTATCTGTCTCTGTCTGTCTGTCTGTTGCTCTACAGCTATTGTGAAACTTGGCCGCGTTTCCAGCTTCTTAAGCTATACGTACACAGTCGGGAGGTCTCCTTAGATGTTTGACAGGAATCATATCAAGTCTTTGCTACAAAGACCAACGAGTTAATTCTGTTTGGGGAAACGAGCACTGTTCATTGCAAGAACAATAGGAAACACATAAATGTATTCTATGGACAGAATGTAGAGTTCTACTGTGTTAAAGCAGGTGGTATATAGAGTAACGACTGGGCTTTAAAAATTTCAAACGAATCTTAAAGAAATACGATAAGAAAACGTAAACTGGATTCATCTGACTCCAGGGGCGAGCTGGTATGAACTAATTAATGAATTTTCAGATTCCATAAAAGTTGGATTGGCCGGTCACGGTAGGCGAGCGGTCTAAGGCATGTACCGTCTTCGCTCGCTGGGAAACCGGGATCTTGGGTTCGAATCTCACTCAGGGCATGGATGTTTAGTTTGTGTGTTTGCGTTTTTCTGTGTTTGTGTACAGGTAGAGGCCTTGCGACGAGCTGATCACCCGCCCAAGGAGTCCTACCGAATGTGTAAGATCTAGAAAAACCGAAGTGAACGGAGAAGTTCATGGAGGTAGGCCTAGGCCCACAGGGACGGTAGTGCCAAGGAAAAAAAAAGTTGGATTGAACGGATTAAACAGCTACTAATTTCGGAAGAAGGACTGAACTTCATTACTTAGTTAATGAATTAATTTAGAAGCAATCAATCATAACCCTGGCAACAGGAGTGTTATTCGTGATTTCCAGCGACGCAAAACCAAGATGCCTTTCTGTGCATGTACCTTGTCTCGAGTCCAATTATCTGCATATGCATATTAAACATCTTAGTGTATTCAAATGTTTAGTGGGTCGGCTTTAATTTTCAAAGTTCCTAGTGCCTGCTCCTGTCATTCCAGCATGTTCCTCCTGATATTAAGTTATCAAAAGCTCCCTACTTCTATACAAGGTGATCACAAAAGAACTTCACATTTCTCAGTTACACTCCTTGCCCCGGAAGGTCCTCTACCGGATTGAAATGGAGAGTCGGCCCCATGGTTGTACGCTAATGCGTGTTCGAAATGTACGTTGAACATTTGTCACGGAATTCATATTGGCTAACTCGAGTCTACAGCAACTTTCCTCCTTTGGAGTAGCTATTTTCTTAAACCAGTGCAATGTAGTACACTACTCCACGTATAATTAGAATGAACAAGTCAAGGAGGATGAGGTGGACAGGGAATCTAGCACGAAGGGGGGTAAGAGGAATGCATATAGGATATTGGCGGGAAAGCCAGAAGGAACGAGACCACTGGGAAGACCAAGGCGTAGGTGGGTGGGCGGTATTGAAATGAATCACAGAGAAATAGGATGGAATAATATGAATTGGATCGATCTGGTTCAGGATAGGGACCAGTGGAGGGCTCTTGTGAACATGGTAATGAACCTTTGGGTTCCATAAAATGCTGGGACATTCTTGAGTAGCTGCAGATTTGGCTTCTCCTCAAGAAGGGCTCAGCTCCATAAGTAAGTAAGTGCAATCCAGCGGAAGCGTGCAGCAACAGTGATCCAGACGGTTGAGAACAAACCTTTGAAGGGCTGCCTGGGAAATATTTAATACACTGTATGTATTCTATATAGTTTTGAATGTGTGAAATGCTTTCATGCTCACCCAGTGCATTTCAGGAACGTATAGACAATTAACGAAATTCATTCAAGGTCTGACACTGGTATCCAAATGTAACCAGTATATCTTGCCATAACTTGATAAGCGCGGTACAAGTAACGTCACACAACAAACTGATATTCAGTGGGATGCTGTTTAAATCACATTAAGTTTTGGCAGCATGAATGCTAAATAGTTAAAACAGAAATGTTTGTTTTCGACTGACATTTCATAACCTTAGAGGTGACAGAAGACATTTTAATTAATTAATATTTGGCACGCAGTGGACTGCATCCAGCTCCTACTGGCATTTACTTCTGCAGTTAAAATTTAGTCTTTAAGAATACTCACGTGTCCCTGTATACTGTAGTGGAAATTTGTAGAAATTTCGTAGGAAAACAATGGCCTCGGTATTTCAGTCGGTATGGCGACTGGCTACGAGCTGGATGACCGAGGGCTCGAAGTACAAGTTCCGGTAGGATCTAGAATTTTCTCTTCTCCATATCGTCCAGACCGGCTCTGGGGTTCACTCAACCTTCTATCCAAGGGGTACTGGGAGCTCTTTCCCAGAGGGTAAAACAGCTGAAGCGTGAAGCTGACCACTCATCTCTAACTAGTTCCGAGGTCAGGAAAAGTTGATCTATACATCAACTCCCCCATAGGCCTTCATGGCGTAGTGTTCAATTAATTAAGCACGGGAACAAATTTTACTCTTTATTTTGTATGAAAATACTGTCTCCATGTTGCAGTCTCACATAATCTGAAAACTGAGGCAGTCCCTACTTGTGAAACATCAGCACATCTATGAACATTTCACGATGTGATATCCCACAAGAGAATGTTCTTCATAACCACAACTGTGAGAACGATCAAGTTAATTCCATTTTGCTTTAGAGATTAGATGTTCATTATTATGCAATTTTACTGCCACCCTCAGTCATACAATTGCAGGGTACTTTTATTGCTAGTGGGGTGGGACTAAGTCCCTTCCACTTCTGGCCTATTGTACCAGCCCCAGATGATAGGTGAGGGTGATTGTGGAGCAATTGGTGGAATGAAGATTGGCAGGGGAAACCGAAGTACTCGGAGAAAACCTGCTTCAGAGCCACTTTGTCCACCACAAATCCCACTTGACCAGACCCGGGATCGAACCCGCGCCGCCGCGGTGGGAGCCAGCGGCTACCCGCTTGAGCTATGGCGCGGCCCTTTCCTCCCTAACAAGGTCTATTCAATAAGATTTGAGTTCTTTACGGCGGTGACTATGAAGAATGCCGTCTTCTGGGATGTGGCGCCGTGTATATCTTGTGTGAACCGACGTCTCTGCGGAACGTATCACCTCCATCTTCAGGGTATAAAAATCCACGCTCCAGGAACCAACGTGAGCGGGTGGCTGCAGTCCCAGAAGATGGTATTTTCAAGCTCTAATCTATTGCTTCCTTTAAATGAAACTAAACATCCAATTCTACGGACTGCATTCTATTGTCACGTATTTTGGAGTGTGCGTGACTTATAGACGGTTTTTCGATTGATGGTCGGATTTATTGCACACTTATACAATTTGTTACTGCACTTCACAAAGCACTATGACACACGATGTCTCCACTTCTCCATTATCTTCGATTGCCGCCTTAAGATACTCCCTGAAACTATCCTGTAATTATCAATATATAGCCTCTGGTTGGTTCCAACGGAGAACGCAGCTTCTCTGTTGTTGGAGAGAGCTGTTTACCGAGCCGTTGCCTAGCAATGAAATATTCCGGCTTTCAGGCGTCATGTCACACTATTTGTATCTCTTACTTTGATTGCCCAAGGTACACTTCCGTGTAATATTTGTGCCCGAGATAATAATGTAAATTACGTACATTGTAACTCTCGGTAGAACAATATATTCTTCTTTTATCCGTGAACCTATCCATTCATCGGTCTGTCTGTCTACACTTATTTCTGTCCACATGTCTGCTCAGCAGCAGAAATCAGGATTATGCGAATACTTCACAGTTCTTACAACGGTTGTTATGAATAATTATCTCTTCCGGGATATACGGCCGTGTAGTCTACTGAAAATTAACCGAAGTTTCGAAGGAAATTATAGACTCTGGATGCTTTCATTCTGGTTTCTTTCGCTGCTTATTTTTCGACCTTGAAAATGGAGGTGACATATTTATCCGAAATGTCGGTTGATTTTCAACGGACTACAGGGCGTTATGTCCCAGAACACAGTGCCATTCAGTTGACATTCGTGAAATTTTCTTGTGTTGTGGAACAAGAATGTTTTGTCTCAGAGCTAATTTTAACTAACCTGACCTACTGTAATATATGTGCGCGCGACCTGTTCTGTTAGTCTAGATAAGGTTAATCTTCCTCCATTCACATGATTTGAACAATTTAAAATAAAGCTGTCCCAAGTTTCTGTTGCGTTTTCATACATTTTTCACAGCCGTCAAATGTATTTATATCCCTACGCCTGTTTTATGCAAGAATTTAACGTCCCTGCATACAGGAGGTCTAAATTCGTATGAAGTAGTGCACACACACTTTGTGCATTTATTGTATTCTGCTTAAATTTCCTGTTCTTTAGTTAACGAGTGTAATATTTCCCAACACCTCTAACAAACTTAACCAATACAGCTTTCATTTTATGATTTATCATTGACTAGCGTAAGTTTGTGGTACAATATACTGATAGGTTGACTTTGAACACCAGTTTCAGTTCTACATGTCCAACCTATCATATACCTCTATCCTAACAAGAGTAGATGACCCGTATAAATCATTAATCTTTTCCTTTTTTAATATCCTAATTTGTCTTAATACGAGAATGTTGATGTAGGATGCTCCCAGTAGATAGATTATATGGCTTAGAATGGTAGGATTCTGGATGAAGTAGAATGGATTGGGAAGGAAGCTACTGCGATCTAGTACAGTTGTGGTCCCAGCACTTTCTGCAGGCACTGAAGAGAGCCACTAATAATCTCACTTAGGACAGCCACTATCCCATTGGAGACTCGAACCGAGCGCTTTCTGAATATGAACGTGGGCCGTAATGGTTGTGCTATTCAGCTCGGTGGTATCATTGATTGATCGTTTAATTCATCCTACTGACTAAGTTTCGAGGAGATAACACAGTAATTTCTTATGTTTCCTGTAAATAATACAGTAATTCCTTCAGGTTTATGCAGATAACAGAGTGATTTCTTAAGTTTCGTGGAGAGAACAGCAATTTCTTAAGTTCCCTTGGAAATAACACAGTAATTTCTTAAGCGTTAAACCCACTTTGCAATTAGCGAATAAGAAGAAAAGTAGAGCACTTTGTTGGATTTCGGTCTCTCGCGGTGATGACTATATTTTCTGAAGGTTCGCCGTGTTTCCTGGTACAAATTTACCCATATTTTGCAGAAGCCCATTGCTTCCTTCATCAGTATCTAAGTACAAACTAACGACCAGCAAGCAGGAAGCAAAGCAACGCTCTGAATGTTGCATTTGAGATTCCCTTATCTGTATACAGACACCGTAATACAAAACAATGCATTTTATACTCAAATCTAATGTTATCCTACATGTGATTTATCTTAAAATAATTGTAGAATATATTGTGGTGCATAGACCTGTTACTAAGGGGTGACTCTGTAAACAGCGGCCTTTGCTGGGTAACGCCCGCAACATAATGGCAAGAAAGGAATTAGGCTGTGAAAATAAGACTCCATATATTATTTGAAGTGGCAGTGACACTGTATAAATCCGTTGATTAGATACGACTCGTGAAGACTGAGGACCTAAGTGTGTGTGTGTGCGTGTTTGTGTGTGTGTGTGTGTACATCAGATCTAGAGATGTAATTGCCTGTAGCTCCAAGATGTATGGGAATAAGGTGTCTCTACATCCAGTCATCGAAGCCGAAACCCGTCTTATTAGTCACACACCCCCAAATCGTGACAGCATTATAAGCTTCGTAACAAAAACCTACAATAAGTGTACAGCAAAGTCAATGCAAAATGCGAAAGATGTTACTAGCAAAATGTGTGTTCTGTTTGGGGTTATGTTTCCGCTCTTGGCTTGCTTCTTGAGATTTAATTTTCCTTTCGGAAACCCTCATTGTACGTCTCAGGCGGTGGCTACTTGTCTAGTTCTACACGAAGCAGCGTGGAGACTTTGTGTATCTAAGTCAGCATTGAACTTGCCCAGAAGAATGGTGGTGTATGTCCTGAAAGCTGCAGCGTCCGGTCGCATGGGAATAATTTAGCGGTTATGGCGTCCTCCCAGGAGCATGGCACAGCTAATGGTGGCTGTAATTTCATTGTACTAAGTACAAGACTCTCTAACTACTTCCAAACACTTACACAAGTTTCCGTTTACACGTCACGTTGCATTAGACATTCTAGAAATAACTTCGCGATATGCCTTAGCATACGGTGGCGTAGTTAATTGAGGCACTATGCTACAAGCCGAAAGGTAGCGGGTTCAAGTCCCGATGAGGTCATTGGAATTTTTTCAATTGACCTAATCCTTCCGGCAGCACTGTGGCCCTGGGGCGACTCAGCCTCTAATAGAAATGAGTACCAGTAATATTCTTGGGGGTAAAGCGTGGCCGGGGAGTAAGGCTGATAACCTCACCGCCGTCTGTGAGCCTGTGTCTAGAAAATATGGGAGCCTCGACGTCTCACAACCCTATGGGCCTCCACGGCCGTTTACAGGGATAGCTTTACTTTCATCTGCCGTAAATATTTACATATCTTACGGAATAAAAGAAAATGACTTCGAAAGCATAGAGAGTTTGAGTTTCTCAATAAATAAAGATGTATTTCAGTAAATAATGCATTACGACTAATTTACTTCAGCCGATTCAAAATGGCTGCGCTGTTTAAGGCATGAAATTTCTTCGTGGGATCGAATCACACTGGAGACATTTATGTCAGCCTCCATTTTTGTTATGTGTTTCTGTTGTCCTTTGTAGGTAGCGAGGTGTGGCGACTGGCCGATTCTCTAGTCCGATGTGTCCCACCGCTGTCCTACAATTCAAAGTTCAAAATTATTTCTAAATGGAAAAGGCCAAGTTGTCTAATCCATCAATTTATAATAATAATAATAATAATAATAATAATAATAATAATAATAATAATAATAATAATGTGTTTCATATGTGTCCCTCTGGTGATGCGATGAAAAAGCAACCCAGACTCATTATTTTTATTTGCGCATAAATCAGTCTGACCTGAAAAAGGAATAAAACCAATCACTCACTTGCCTAGAGCTGTTGACACGTTTTAGCAAGCATCAGCGGTTGGCTGTGCACCATACATTCGCCATAGGAACTTCTTTTTCAGCGAAGTTTCTGTGATTGAGCGAGAAGAGGTCAGACAGTTTACAAGGTACATAGTTTTTTTATTGCTAGTAGCGTGGGAGTAAGTCCATTGTACTGCGGCCACTTCTGGCCTATTGTACCAGCTCCAGATCATAGGTGAGGGTGATTGTGGAATAATTGGTAGACTGAAGACTGGCAGGGGAAACCGAAGTACTCGGAGAAAACCCGCCCCAGCGCCACTTTGTCCACCACAAATCCCACTTGACTAGACCAGGGATGGAACCCCAGCCGCCGCGGCGGGAAGCCAGCGACTAACTGCTTGAGCCATGGCGCAGCCCCACAAGTTACACAAATCAAAGATATTTATTACAATATATTATATTAAAATGCAGGATAATTCTACTATCATCCCACTGCTTTTCGACATATGTACCATCCGCAAAACTGAGACATCTAGTTGTGGGACGAGTTTTTCTTTTCTCTTCTCTTAATATAGTGTGTCCACAAAGTCCCTTCGGAGAATTTCCAGGAAGATGGATCTGTAGAGACGTTCCAATGCCTTGGCCTCCACGTTCACCAGACATAACACCACTAGATATTTTCCTGTGGGGTTATGACAAGAGAAGTGCGTTCCGAACACCAGTTAACGGACTTGATGCCCTGAAGACCCGCATCAGGATGCGATCTCGGCTATTCCAGCGGACATGCTCCACAGAACATGGGAACAGCTCAAATATCGTCTGGACGTTGTCCGTGCTACCAAAGGAGCACCCATCGAGGTCTACTAAGGTCAGTAAAGAACTTCCAGAGTTTTAATATGATCTGTCGCAAACCGTATTTGCTAGCTCAGTCTGTTTGCGCGCCACAGTTTTTTAAAACCCCCAAGAGACTTTGTGGATACTATATTTCAGTATCCCTCCAGTAGACTAACTTTGTTTCGTTGGCTAGTACACACAACAAACAATAGATGGAGAAGGAATCGAAGTGTAGTCTTTTCAGCAAATCCTTCCGAAGTACCGACAACAGGTAGAGAAACTTTGATTGGGAAATTGTACGGTGCCCGCCCCTAACAACGCAGTGAATTTCTGAGGTTTTTTTTGGGGGGGGAAGACATGGAAATGTTGCAGATCGGAATAACTTCAAGAACTAATCTGAGGAGTTCCAAACCACGTATCCAGTAACCATAAACACAATTGGAGCTGAAGTTAGCTTTAATTGGAAGCCTGAGAATATCGAAAAGTTAAAAGTTGATATCGGAAGCCCCAAAAGACAAGCAAGCAGACAGTTTCTTGTCCTTAACACATGTTGCAGATCCCCCATCGTGTGCTACCAATTATATTACCATTCATCAATGGTTCTACAGACCTCTGTTGTGCCCTAGCGTCTTCTTAAATTTCACAATTTCTTTTACACAGACTGTAGGACTCTTTGGACGAGCGATCAGATCGTCAAAAGGCCTCTACCTGTACATAAACATATAAAAACGAACATACACAAATACTAAATATCCATTCCCTGAGTGGGATTCGAACCACCATTCCCGGCTTCCGAACGAGCGTAAACCGTGCATTCCTTAGATCGGCCGGCTACCGTGACCGGCATATAGGATAAAGATTAGAAAGTAAAGTGTTGAAGGTATTATAATAAAAAATATATATATTTCAAAGTTTCACAGTTACAATATCCACTAAAGCATTAAGCTACTACGTGATCCTGGATCCATGTTGTTAAACGTGCACATTGTGTGAAAGACTTTGCGCCCAAGGGTTATGTTGTTATAGATGTATTATGGAAGCTATTGTGAGTGGATGTTATGTAGACTATTAAGTGCATATGTTCAGGTACTTAAAATCATATGACACTTGTGATCGTTAATTACACATGTGCTCTTTGTATGTACGTCATGGTGCTACAGTAGTTCAGTGCGGACGTTGAGCGAAAGTGCAATGGTTTCCCGGATGTTTGGGAAAACTTTTGACCAGTGAGTTCTACCTAACTACCGGCTCCGCGTTTTTTTTATCGCACTACCTCAAGGACAAAATGCCTGTACACGTGCTGCAAATTTGTAATGTTCTGAAAGGTGGGCTTAACGGATGAAGTTAATTCTAGCGAGCGTAACGGAAAGCGTTAGGAAGCGAGGGACTCAGTGTATTGTTGGAGAATATGTGATCGTCATGTTTGAGAAATAATTTTTGTTACAATGTTACTTTATAATGGAGCGCCTCTGTGGTCTAGTTGTCAGAGTTCCTGGCTACAGATCCAGACGTCCGGGTTTGATTGTCGGCGCCACCAGATTTTCTGAGAAGTAGTGGGTCTGGAACGGGTTCCACTCAGCCTTGTGGGGATAATTTAGGAGCTATTTCAAGGAAATAGCGCCTACGGTCTAGAAAACCGAAATTAACGGCTGTGGGGATCCGTTGAGCTGACCACGTGACACCCTCTATCCGCTAAAGTTGGCACTAACTTCGCCGACAAGCGGCGGTCGCTCCGTCGGTATAGTTCGCTTCGGACTACAGGCCACGCAGTTTGTTTTGTTACTTCATAATGACAAACATAAAAACTTCAATGTATATTAGAAAATATTCAATACGGTTTGTGCGCTAGCAGAAATAATTGTACCCCGGGTTCTTATACCTTAGTTTCGAATCAGATCGTCTGCTTCTCTGTACGATCTGCAGTGAATGATGTGAGGTCTGTGGCCCTGTGTGCCGCTTGGGGCTCCCCGTGTCGTCTTCCTATACACCAATCACATCCCTAGTATTAACACCAAACGTCACGCGATTAGAGGCTTTGTTCTTGGTTATAGGATAACTTCTGTCTCCTTTGCTGTAATCAGGAAAACTACTAGTCTCGAACCAACTTACTGAACCACTACCTAAATATCTGCATTGGTACCTGTAGCTCAGACTACACAGTGTCCAGTGATTGAATGGTAATGAAGAATGAAATAAAAAGAAAGGAGAAGGAATTGGTCCTGGATTATCCCGGAATCTGTATTGAGGGCCAAGCGAAATTACTATTAGTTCTCTTCATTATAGTCAGTAGCCCGGCATCGTCAGAAATTTTACCGCATAACCAAATTTCTCTGTAACTACATGGAGCAAAGATGAAGTTTAGAACAAGGCATCCGTGAACCTAGTCAGTATATTATTTTCCTCTTCTGCGACTCTAAGGATAATTGGGAGAAGTTTCATAAAGAAACCTTAAATAGTCCTTGCTTTGAGTCAGAGCTAGATGTATCAAATTTACACCCGCGTACATATCTGCTTTAATATCATGGCCCGTTGTGAATTCAGATATTTCAAATTTCAAATCTCGTATTCATTTCCCGTCGCTTAAGCAGTTCCGATTATTCTGCCCACGTCTGAAGCCCAGTGTGACATTTTCTGTCAAGTCAGTGCCCCTTTTATTATAGTGGCGCAATCATCACACTGGAGCAGTGATTACCTGACTTTCTGATATAGAGCCCCATTTTGGTTCTCACTTATATCCATACATATACATGCATATTATACTGTGGTATATAAACCAATTGCTAAGCGATGACTCTGTAAACAACAACTGCTGAGAACGACTCGGTCAGCACTTTCCGCGGCAACGAATAACTACGCAATAATAGAGTTACTATTGGAAACGGCGTATTTCTATGTGGTCCTTGCCGAGATATTAGAAGCAGAAAAAAAGTTCGTCTTTGAACAGTTCTGTACGGAAGTCTGTGAAGAGAGGACCTGAGCGCTTGAAGCTGAAGAATCTCCACTGTTAGAAGCCATTGCTAGGGAACGGCTGGTGAGGACACAGCAGGTTGGGAGTTGCTTAGCGGGTGTTGTGGTGATTTGAAAATTGTGCAGATAAGCGGTTGCGCTGTTAATTGCCTGTAGTTCACAGTCGTGAGTGTATGAGTGTATAATAAATCCATTCACTAATCCAAACCCCGTCTATAGTCACTGATACACGTCGAAACATTATTTTGAGGATGTCGATTGGTATAATGTGGCTCAGGAAAGAAGCCTTAATGAAATGCCGAGAAAATGTAATGGGGTTCCATAAAAGGCTGCGAAATTTCTCAGCATCAAAGAAACTACTGGTACTTCAACAAAGGCTCTGTTCAGTTGAATCCAGTTAGTTAGACAAAACAATGTCGTAATTGTAAGATTTGAGGTTTTCACGGCGGTGACTATGTAGAATGCCGTCTTCAGGGATGTGGCGCAGTGTAGATATTGTGTTAATGAATGTTTTGGAGGAAATTATCGCCTCCACTTTCAGGGTATAAAAAATCCGCGAGCGAGGAACCGCCTTGAGCAGCCACGTGCTCACTTTTGGGTCCTCGCTCGCTCCTCACGGCCCCGTGCCAGGGGAATGTTCTTGTTGTTGGCAGTAACTGCAGTGGAGTATAATTCCTTACAGATTGAAGAAAGCAGTTTTTGGCATTTAGCACCGTGTATATGTGGTGTTAACCGACGTTTCGGAGGAACGTATCGCCTCCATCTTCAGGGTAGAAGAAAAAATATAAGAAATCTGCTTTTACCGGTTCTCACGGTCTCTTCGCTTGCAGATTTCTTATATTTTTTTCTTCTACCCTAAAGATGGAGGCGATAC
>NW_019741301.1:1396784-1414216 GCF_002891405.2 Cryptotermes secundus | reverse complement strand
TATGAAGAAAGCAGTCTTCTGGGATTTAGCACCGTGTATATGTGGTGTTAACCGACGTTTCGGAGGAACGTATCGCCTCCATCTTCAGGGTAGAAGAAAAAATATAAGAAATCTGCTTTTACCGGTTCTCACGGTCTCTTCGCTTGCAGATTTCTTATATTTTTTTCTTCTACCCTAAAGATGGAGGCGATACGTTCCTCCGAAACGTCGGTTAACACCACATATACACGGTGCTAAATCCCAGAAGACTGCTTTCTTCATAGTCACCGCCGTGAAAGCCTCAAATCTTACATTCTTACAGATTATTCAACATATCTGATGGCTGTTGAAAACCTGAGGACGCGTAGAACTGTGTAGATATGAATCGGTGAATTGGCATTGAATCCTTGTATTATGCGATATATTTGACAACAGAACTCGTGCCAGAATTGTATTAAAGATAACGTTTCGAAATATTACGAATGTCAGTTATTTGTATTGAAACTGACACTAAGTTTCAGTTGAATGAAATTCGGCAAATAGCCTTCTTGAAAAGTAGGTATTAGCTCCGTCAGCTCAGATGTCGAAATAAATCGTACAGAGACAGCCAGATACTGGCAAGCAACGGATCAAGTGTTGGTACACACATTTAGACGTCCATTACAGAATCACATGGCCTCTGTGGTCTAGTGGTCAGAGTTCCCTACAACAGATCAAGGGGTCCCGGTTTCCATTCCCGGCGCTACCAGATTTTCTCAGAACTAGTGGGTCTGGAATGGGGTCCACTCAGCCTCGTGAGGATAACTGAGGAGTTATTTCAAGGAAATAGGGGTTCCGGTCTAGAAAACCGAGATTAACGACCGTCGGGATCCGTTGCGCTGACCACGTGACACCCTCTATCAGCAAAAGTTGGCACTAACTTCGCCGACATAACAGATGACGAGAGAAGAGAGGGGAATTCACTGATTTATGCGTTCACGGAGGAAGCCAGCCCCCCTCCCTCACTCCTCTCCTTCGCAGAAGATCTTGACTCAGGCAACTTATTTTTCGCACTTATGTAGTAGGAACAAAAAGAGAGAATATCGAAAAAACAAAATTGATGTGCATGCAATGAACAGTAAGACCAAAAACGTTACAGACTTGTATAGAGGAATAAATGACTTTAAGAGGGGTTACCAGCCTAGAAGTAACTTGGTGAAGGATGAGAATGGTGATCTGCTTGCGGATTCCCACAACATTATGAATAGGTGGAGGAACTACTTCTCTCAGTTATTGAATGTACATAGGGTCAGTGATGTTAGGCAGACAGAAATCCATACAGCTGAGCCGTTAGTACCTGATCCTAGCCATTTTGAGGCTGAAAGTGCTATTGCAAAATTGAAACGGTATAAATCGCCAGGTAGTGGTCAAATTCCGGCAGAACTTATTCAAGCAGGAGGCGAAATATTACGTTCTAAGATCCACAAGCTAATTACTTTTATTTGGCATAAGGAAAATTTGCCTGATCAGTGGAAGGGTCTATTATTGTACCAGTTCACAAGAAGGGCGATAAAACTGACTGCAGTAATTATCGGGGGAAATCACTATCAACTTCATAAAAAATTTTATCCGATATTATTCTTTCAAGGTTAAGTCCATATATAAATGAAATTATTGGGGATCATCAGTGTGAGTCTCGACGTAACAGATCAACTACAGATCAGATCTTTTGCATTCGTCAGATATTGGAGAAAAAATGGGAGTACCATGAGACAGTACATCAGTTATTCATAGACTTCAAGAAAGCCTATGATTCAGTTAGGAGGGAAGTATTGTACAATATTCTAATAGAGTTTGGGATACCCATGAAACTAGTTGGGTTAATTAAAATGTGTTTAAACGAAACGTATATTAAAGTCCGTGTAGGTAAATATTTGTCAGATAAATTTCCTATCCAGAATGGTCTAAAACAAGGATGCTTTATCGCCACTCCTTTTCAACTTTGCTTCAGAATATGCCATTAGGAAGGTCCAGGGAAACCAGGTGGGACTGAAACTAAACGGGACAATCAGCTGTTGGACTATGCCGATGATGTGACTCTACTGGATGATAATACAGGTACCATCAAGAAAAGCACACGAACTTTAATTGACGCAAGTAAAGAGCTTGGTCTAGAAGTAAACACAGAGAAAACTAAGTATATGTTGCTGTCTCGTCACCAAAATGCAGGGCAAAATGATGATATGAAGATAGGAAACAGATGTTTTGAAAATGTGCACAATTCAGATATTTGGGAACAACGATAACAGATCGAAACCTGATTCATGAGGAAATTAAGTGGAGATTGAACTCGGGTAATGCTTGCTACCATTCAGTCCAGAACCTTTTGTCTTCTCCTCTGCTGTCCAAAAATATAAAAATTAGAATATACAAAACTATAATTTTGCCAGTGGTTCTGTTAGGGTGTGAAACTTTGTCTCCGACATTAAGGGAGGACGATAGATTGAGGGTGTTTGAGAACTGGGTGTTGAGGAGAATATTTGGACCGAAGAGAGATGAAGTGACAGGAGGTTGGAGAAAATTGCATAATGAGGATCTTCATAACTTGTACTCTTCTCTGAGTATAGTTAGAATGATCAAGTCAATGAGGTTGAGATGAGCAGGGCATGTAGCACGAACAGGGAGGAGGAGCAATGCATATAGGGTTTTAACGAGAAAGCCAGAAAGGAAGAGGCCACTGGAAAGACCAAGGCGTAGGTGGGTGAACAATATTAAAATGGATCTTAGAGAGATAGTTTGGGATGGTATTGATTGGATTGGTCTGGCTCAGGATAGGGACCAGTGGAAGGGTCTTGGGAACACGGTAATAAACCTTAGGGTTCCATAAAATACTGGAAAATTCTTGAATATCTGCAAAATTGGTGGCTCCTCCAGAAGGCCTCAGCTCCATGAATAAGTAAGTAATGTAGCTGAGCAGTACTGTACTGCGGCATCCTGTTGCACTGTGTATTCTAAATTAGCGCTCACACTGATGATGGCCAGTTGGGTCGAAACTTGTAGTGTTTGAGTAATAGCGTTACGTTTATGTGTCTGGCTAGAAACGGGGCTTGGATTGGTGATTCGATTTATTGATAACTTATGCACATTACTCGGGGATACAAACACGTTCAACGTTTTCGGAAAATCTCCACAGTACCCACTAAGCCTTTTTCCAGGCTGCTGGATCTTTATCAGCCGTTCCCTGGCAACGGCTTCTAGCAATAGAGATTTTTCAGCTTCACGCGATTAGATTCTGTCATCATAGCCTTCCGTGTAGAATCGCCACTCAGTAGATTAGTATTAACTGGATCAGGGTCAGACTCAGAGTTACTATACAACTGGAGGTTACCGCCAATCAATTCTTCTTGCCGACAAGCCGTTTGAGACTCACGGCCAGTATATTTTTTTCAGCGAAAACTTGAGGTTATAGTCCTTAGATAACATCCTCTCTGACGAGAGGATGTGTCTGTCGTTTACAATTGTTAATGGTTCTCGCCAGCAGAGTCATTTTCAGGTCCGAATCCCACTGGACTCATGACCATATGGTACTGCCTCAGATTCAAGACTCCCAAACCTAGAGTGCCAGGTTCCCTTATTTATATCCCTCAGGAATAGGGTGTTCCAGTTATACCCTCAGGCACTGGGCTCATTCTTCTTCGCCTCCTACCACTCGCAGGGCTACGGTGGAAGTATTCGAACCCGCCTCCACAAGGGGTAACTTGGTCAAGTCAAAGTCATATTGCGACTGACGGTCACTCTGTCAGTAATTTTTGGTGTCGAGCCCCATTTGGGACTCATGATCAGATATTTTATACTGATTGACAGTTACGGTCCTATTTTTGTGGGGCGCCCTCTTTGACGAGTAGACGTGCCTGCCTTTTGTATATACTTTTGGCCCTTGCCAGCGCAGTCTTTCTCGGGTCCGAGTCCCTTGGGATAGCTCATATTTTACAGTCTCAGATTTGAGACTTCCCTTTTCGTCACCTCCTACGACTCGCAGGGTCACGGTGGAGGTATTTGACCCCGTCTAGACACGGGTAGTAACTTGGTCGCCAATTTTACGTTCTTATAATCCCTTTGCACGGACCGAGTAGAAAATACCGTTTCCAAGAGTAACTGTATTATTGTAGAGGTGTGTTTACCTCGCCGATGCATATCGTCGGCTGTTGTTTCGTTTTTGTTTCGAGGTCTATACGAGTCTATACGAGTACACCGTAACAGGAAGAGAAGAATGCCTTTGAATACTTTGACGAAGTTACACAGGGACGCCGAGAAGTGCACGTGGTGGCTCAGTTGTGTAGTTACTCCCACAGGTTGCTTGCATAATATGAAGCGCGTTAGTTCATAGAGCAGTTAGTCTTAAAGCAGATCTCTCCATATTCTTACATCCGGCATAACTCAGAAAAAATTCACATTGGATTTGATCAATTGCTTCAAGTGACATAAGAATTACTGGCTGTGTATGGGTTATAACAGGACGTACTTACTTACTTGGCCGCGCCATAGCTCAAGCGGTTAGTCGCTGGCTTCCCATGGCGGCGAACTTGGTTCGATCCCGGGTCTGGTCAAGTGGGATTTGTGGTGGACAAAGTGGCGTTGGGGCAGGTTTTCTCCGAGTACTTAGTTTTCCCCTGCCAATCTTCTTTCCACCAAATTGCTTCACAATCACCCTCACCTATCATCTGGCGCTGGTACAGTAGGCCAGAAGTGGGCGCAATACAAGGGACTTAGTCCCAACCCAATAGCAGTAAAATAAAAAAAAAAAGTAAACTGAAATGAACTCGCATGGACATTGTGAGAGGACAAGCCGCGATAAGGCCAGTGCATCCAACGGAAAGCGTACTGATAGCTGTGACAAGCGAGTGACGTAGCATCCTTCAATTATCTGTTGATTTATGTTCGTAACCCAGAAAGAGGTTAATGGATTTGGTAGTAAATTGCAGCAAATTTAAGGTTATGATTCAGCTTTCCTCTAACGTTGGATCCCATAATATCTATTGAGGTTAATAATTTATTAATCAGGTATTTATTAGTTTTCCCCCATAAAATTAATTTCACTCAAAATATTTAATTCACACGTACACAACCGAAATTTGCGTTTGTTCGAGTATTTATTCAATTAATTAAAATAATGTATCCATAATTGTCGTTTTATGTACGACTATATGAGATGAAACACCAACACGCGCGCACACAAACACACACACACATACCAGACGTGGTGGAACTGTGGCTCGTGAGTAGCACGCGGCTTTTCGAATTGTTTATATTGATAACGAAGGGGTACTAGGTAGCGTAGTTGGTTGAGGCACTATGCTACAAGCCAGAAGGTTGTGAATTCGATTCACGATGAGGTCACTGGGGTTTTCAATTGATCTAATCCTTCCAGCCGCACTATGGCTTGGAGTCGACTCTGCCTCCAACAGAAATGAGTACCAGGAATCTTCCTGGGTGTAAAGGGCTGCAGGCGCGCAAGGCTGACAGAAATGTGAGAACCTCAACATCTCACAACCCTACGGGCCTCCACGGCCTGTTACAGGAATAGCTTTACCTCTTACCTTATGTATATAGTAATCAATATGTTTCAAATATTTAAATATAATGAAGAATACGGCCATCTGGGATGTTAAGCTGTATAGTCCAGCTCGAATTAACCGACGTTTCGGATGAATGTACTGTCCCCTTCCAGGGTGTTGAAGAGAAAGCCTAGCAGCCACCCAGAAAACAGCCAATATTTGTATCCCGATAAGTATACATTTAAATGTATACAGAATGTCCCATGACAAAAGGCCAGTATTCTGAGAAATCATAGCATCGGTCAATCTAAGCAAAAATATATATGTACATGTGTTCTATTCCGAACGGTTTCCGAGATAGAGCTATTTCTATATACAGTACATACAATGTACAGTGTACAGACGAGCAACACAACATGCCCTCACACGAGTTGCAAAGTGCATTGATGCTGACGGTGGAATTTTCGAAAATGTATTAAACTAGGTAAACTGTACCGACTTCGTCACTTGAACAATAAATACAGGTATTAGAAGCAGTACGTAATATTTCTCTCTTATGAACAATTTTGGAACTGTACAATGAAATAACTGTATCTCGGAAACCGTTCGGAATGGGACACATGTACATATGCACATTGGTAGGCAACGACTCAGTAAACAAATTCCCGCGCAAGCGTACGCGCACAATAGGATGTCCATTGCTAGGCAACAGACCAGTCAACACGCCTCCTTAATAACAGAGGGTGTGTTTTCTGCGTGGTCCACGCAAAGTTTATGAAGAAGTGTTCGGCAGCTTAGAGCAAAACCGTCGAGTAGCAGCATGAAGTGAAAGGTCGAGCTTCGAGACGCTGCCTAATTGGATATGACCTTGGGAGTAAATGAATTGAATGGAGTCAAGCCTTTAGAAGTAACAGTTGCAGCACAGTGGCAAGAAATGAATTCTTCTTCCTCTTCCTGTGGCGCTATAGCCCTAATTTGGGCCTAGGCCTACCTACATGAAACTCCGTTTCACTTCGGTTTACTAGATCTTAAACATTCGGTAGGACTCCTTGGGCGAGTGAACAGCTCGTCGCAAGGCCTCTACCTGTAGACAAACACAGAAAAACGCACACAAACATCCATGCCCTGAGTGGAATTCGAACCCACGATCCCGGCTTCCGAGCGAGCGAAGACAGTGCATGCCTTAGACCGCTCGGTTACCGTGACCGACAAGAAATGAATTAGGCTGCGCAAAGAAGGCTTCATGTGTGCTGCAGTGACAGTGAGACTGTTATAAATCCGTTGTCAGGATACGACTGGTGAAGCTTGAGAATCCCAGTGCAAGTACAGCTGCGATGTGTAAAGTGTGTAGTTTAGCGATAGCGCTGTAGTCTCGAGTTGAGAATGTATGTCAGTAAATCTAATCATCCAATCCAAAACCCGTCTAATAATTCGCTAATACACTTGACAATATTGACCTTTCCTCCTGGGACGCTCTGTGTACACTTGTGGTCCTTGAGCGGTTCTTTGAAAGAGCATACATTATTCGATATTTACTTAACGTACAGAAGGAACTTTAGTCCGCCATCTTGCATGATACATCCGTAGTAAAAACTGCGTCAAAACATGCTCAGTAAGACCTGAGATACCAAGCAAGCTGGATTAAAAGGCGAAGCTTTTAGCTTGTACTGGGAAGTGCCCAGTTCTAATTTTGCCTAGGACACTGAAGTATTGAAGTATTTAATATTTATTGTCGCGTATTGTGTGTATAATGCGACAAATAACTTCACGCCGTATTTAATGTAGCGAATTTTATTTCACATTCGCACTTACAGTCACCCAAATTACAGATTTACGATTACTGCTATCTGCAGTATCACAATTAGTACACTCCAAATGCCACAATACAACTGACTGGTTGCTGGCTAACTCGGAACTAACTCGGAGGTAGCTCGAGGACTGACTCGGAGGTAGCTCCAGGACTGACTGTGAATAGCCTTCGCTGCTCCTCATGTAGCCTCGATCGGACAATACAGAAAACGGCCACGTAATAAGCACCCTTGTTGCCTGGCGCTGTGTTGTTAGTAACGCTAGCGGTAATAACCGCTGTTACTACCGTCATCTCTCGCAATCCTGGTTACCCGTGCTGCCTAGCAACCCGCGGTACCCTTGGTGACGTCATCGCTGTTGACTCGCGTTGCCTAGCGACCAGGACGCTAGGACTCGGCTAACATCGGCTCGCTTCGGCTTCGCTCGGCGCATCACGGCTGGCGGGGGTGGGGGAGGGGCGTCATCCATAGCTCAACATGTCACATTATTTCAGTTCTTCCGTGGAATCCCGGAATGGCACTTCTAATGAGGTCACTATGGGCTCCTTTTCAATCGACGCTGTTGGCTAGTGCCAAAAAATAAATTAATTTTAAAGAAATGTGAACACAGACTAAATGGGAGCTTAGAAACGACGTCCAAATTGAACATTCCTTTTATTTAGTTCTTTCAAGTAACGCACAAAATCCTGTGCTTGCTACACGAAGCATTGGTGCAAGGGGGAATCAGTAAACATAACACAAATGGATATAAAACGTAAAACATATGAAGAACATTTATTTCTCGGCATATTCTCCACGCACATTGATGTACATGTCCCATCGCCTTACCAGTGCGTCTGCCCCCACAGCAGATATTCTGCACCTCCATTTCAACCTCTTCGCCATCACCGAAACATTTCCCGCTCAGTTGTGAACGGCTTTACGCGACAAACACTTCCCATGTAAACAGGAAATATTTATTTATAAATATCCTTTACACTGAGTTATTTTAGCCACAAAAGGAGCACAACAGAACGCTGCTCTTCAGTTGTATCGTCCTCAAGCACCGTCGTCATTTTGACTACTGAAATCCACCTCTGAACATGCGCATGCGCGTCTGCTACCTAGACTGTCATGAATCTGGACTTTGCTGCTAACTAGTAATACACATAGAAAACCTGTTACATCCATTACAGTTGTTTTAATTCCATTTGTGTCCTATTTACTGCCTTCCCCTCGTATTTGTTGTGTACGTAATACAGAATGGAATTCGACATTGCATTCAAACAAATGTTTTTCATGTTCATGCAGAAAGTAATTTAACCCAGGTCGATACTGATGTACTGTAACAGAGAGCTGTGCACAGGGTGGCACAAATTCAGTTAACTGGTTAGTGCCTTTTACGTGAAAATACAATACAAATGAATTTATTATTTTCTGAATTTACAAAAATTGTTCGAAATGAGACCCTCCATATTTAATTCAAATCTTATAGTGTTGTGACACCGTTCTGCAAATTGACTGGCAGACTTAAACCTGAACATTGCCCTTTAATGTGAGAGGATATTTAGGTTAACTGACATTTGTGTCACCCTATACATCGGGAGATGGCAAACTACCGTGTATTTATATTGCCACGTATCCTAGGTAACACGATAAGAAATTATTGGGTTCCGGATTAAAATAAGTTGTTTATTGGATAAGTTGTTTACAAATACAATCACAATCACTCCGAAATCACGTCTTCCAGACGATGCCACCTGGCTAGTCTGTGGTCTTCTGGTGCTTAGCTGAGTTGGTTTCTTCTGCTCTCAGCTCTGCTCCGTTCGCCTCTGCTCTCCAAGTCCAAGTCCAAGTCACATTGCGACTCACAGTCAGTCAGTCAGTAAAGCTTGGTGTCGAGCTCCGTCTGGGGCTCATGACCAGATGTTTATTACTGTTGAAGGTTAAGATTTTGTTTTTGTGGGACGCCCTCTCTGACGAAAGGACGGGTCTGTCTTCTTTGCATGCTACTGGTCCTTGCCAGCGCAGTCTTTCTCTGGTCCGAGCCCCCTGAGAGTCGAGACCGTATTTTACTGTCTCAGATTTGAGACTTCCCTTTTCGTCGCCTCTGGTCTGGTCTCTTATATCCTACCGTCGGACGGACTAGAAAACACCTTCTTCAAAAGTTCCGTTTCACGTGTTCTATGCACCGGTAGCTAGAGTATTCATTGCCGCGGGAACATCATTTGTTCTGGATTTTCACTTGCATTGTAACGTCTGTTATGTATGCATTGTCGCGCGAACCTGTTTCATTGTCACTCCAACAATACAGAACCGTGTATACCGAGAAGTTGCCCAACAATGGACGTCCGCTCTGACTCAGATATACTTGAATTTAGGCGGTACGCCACAATATTATTCAGCCTTTAAAGTATGAACTACTTCAAAACAATAGGTAGAAATTCAGTCTGTACCTCACAGGGAACAAATTATATCTTCGTCATAAACACCAACCGCTTAATTCTCTTTAGGAGAGTAATGGTTGTTTATTGTGAGAACCATACGTAACACACGAACACACTCTGTGGACAGCGCAAACTTTTGATGTATTAAATCAGGTGATATATACCATACCCATTGGGATTTAAAGGTTGAATAACTTGGTGCCTCTATCTGATACACTTTTAGACGCTCATGTTTAACATAGAGGACATGTTGTGGTGGTAAAAGAAGATTATTGTGAATTCACCGGAATGTGAGCATAGGCGACCCTCGTTACACGCGGAGCTGCCGTTCCTGAAAGAGCATATTAAACACGCACCAACGAAAGCTGTTAGCAGCGAAGAAGGATCAGGAAACGACGCGATTGAGTCAAAAAGGTGGGGCGAGTCAGGGAATCTGCCCGCACAACTATATATTTTTATTGCTAGTGGGGTGGGACTAAGTCCCTTGTACTACGGCCACTTCTGGCCTATTGTACCAGCTCCAGATGATAGGTAAGGGTGCTTTTGGAGTAATTGGTGGAATGAAGATTGGCAGGGGAAACCGGAGTACTCGGAAAAAAACCTGCCCCAGCGCTACTTTGTCCACCACAAATCCCACTTGACCCACTTGAACTAATAGCTTAAGCGGTTAGTCGCTGGCTTCCCACCGCGGCGGCCCGGGTTCGATCCCGGGTCTGATCAAGTGAGATTTGTGGTGGACAAAGTAGCGCTGGGGCAGGTTTTTTTCCGAGTACTCCGGTTTCCCCTGCCAATCTTCATTCCACCAATTACTCCAAAAGCACCCTTACCTATCATCTGGAGCTGGTACAATAGGCCAGAAGTGGCCGCAGTACAAGGGACTTAGTCCCACCCCACTAGCAATAAAAAAACCGCTTGAGCTACGGCGCGTCCTCGCGCTCGCAACTAACTGGATATGCGCAGAAGTTTCTAACGTGGCCAGGGTTAGAACATATATACCTTTCATGACATGAAACAGAACCGTGGATAGGTGAAAAAGCATATAATGAAAGCACATATAAAGACAGTCACCTACATTGGGTCCCTAGTACACGTATATATTATTCTAATTTTTATTCTTACAGTTAGGTAAAGAACATTACAGTTCTTAGCAATCAATTTTTTGCGTTTTATTTTAAGACCCCTTCGGGTCCCCGGAGTATATAGCGTCGAATGTTAGGATGATTGATGAATATTGATTTGGAAATGTTTTTCAAAAAAGCAGTCGTGGTTTAATCGTGGCACAATTCCGAAGAGACTGTAAAGGTTAAAAGGCAAAATTGTCCCTGTGCTTAACTAATTAAGCACTACGCCATGAAGGCGGAAGGGGGTAGTGGATGTATAGATCCACATTTTGTTGATCTCGGCACTAGTTGGAGATGAGTGGTCAGCTTCACGCCCCTGCCGCTTTACCTCCGGGGAAAGAATCCCCGTTATCCATTGGAGAGGAGACTGGGTGGGCCCCAGGGCCAGTCTGGACCATTTGGAGAAGAGAAAATTATTGACCCTACCGGAACTCGAACTCCGACCCATCGGTCGTCCAGCCCGTAGCCAGTCGCTATACCGACTGAGCTACCCAGGCTCTTGAAGAGACTGTAGAATCACTAAAAAACTTAGTACAGCTATTCGAGTTTCGAACCGAGCACCTTTCGAATAAAAATCCAGTCTTTTTTTCGGTTTAATGCGTGTAAACATTAATCATAATTTAGAAAGGCATGTCATAGTAAATTATACCTGTTTACCTGTATGTGTCTTAGACAAATGCTGCAGTCGAATGATGAGGCTATTTATCATTTTCCCCAGCCTTTTCCGGCAAATTCAGGGGTGGTACCTCAAATCATGTCACGACCACTCCTATTTCACTCTTCACTTATCTTCTTATCACTTAAAGTCCTATATTCTCAACTACCGTCAGTATCGTTAGGCGAAACATACATGTACAAATATATAACTTACATCTTTCTGTATTTCTATATAGTGTGTCGAGTCAGCACCAATAGTTTACATATAATTATTTTTAACAACGCGCTTTTCCCGCAGCAGACCGCCGTTACACCGAAATGGCTTCATCTGTCCTTGGAGTGCAGCCAGTTGCCCACCCCTGTTGTACAACGTAGGCACTGTTTCCTTTTCCCCCCGATAATTCTGTTACATTTATTTATCAACGTTTGAATACTCCGTATGTGGGATGCGTTAATCCAGCATTGTACCATCAGCTGATTAGAGGACATATAGTGAAACAATTTCTCGATAAACAACGCCGAAAGCGAGTGAAACAGAACAGTGCGGGAAAAGAAACAAGCTGCATATAACAAGAACGAATATTATGGATAAAAACTCCGTGGCTTTAGTCCACGCAAGCGAATTATACCGACCGAGCGATCGCCGCTTGTCGGCGAAGTTACTGCCAACTTTAGCGGATAGGGAGTGTCTCTGGTCAGCGCAATGAATCCACACGGCCGTTAATTTCGATTGAGTGAACCCCGTTCCAGAGCCACTACTTCTCAGAAAATCTGTTAGCGCCGGGAATCGAACATAGAAAACACCCTAGTTTACATTTTTGTAGTCCAGCTCTTTCAGGTGCCTAGCAACAGGTTCCATAACACCGTTTCCAGCAGTAACTATTGCAAACGAAAGTTATCACGCCGTTGCATGTCAGCGGTTCATGTCGCGTTGTTTGTTTCGAGTTGTGTGTCCAGCAAAGGGTCTGTACGTCACAATATACTCTATTTTGAATGTCTCTTGTTGTTGCAAGATGTAGCCTTTTAGGGATATTATTAACATATGCTTGACTTGTTCCTGCTCTGTCATTAATACCGTCTTGCTGCATGATGAAATTATCATTAATGCAGCAAGAGATCATTAATATGCAAGTACATGGTTTCCATCTGTTTCTGTTCTGCTCAGTCCAACTTGAGAAGCTACTACTTGCTTAGCTTGCTAAGAAATTTCGGTCACTGTAGTGAACTGAAACGTTCAATAGAGTTTTCATAAGAGCCCAACATGAACCAGATTAATCCAGTCCACACTCACCTATCCCATTTCTAGGAGGTCTACTTTAATGTTATTCTCTCATCTCTACCTACGTATGTTTTGCACATCGTACTGAAAACTTTTTTCTTCGACCTTTTATTCGCTGGAAGATACCTGCGAAGTTAGGAAATGTGTCCCAGTGTTCTGACAAGAACATTTGTTGTTATATTCCATAGGATGACATTTGAGAATTCATATGAGGGCATATTTAGATTGTGGTTTCATTTTTAATGACAACTTGCATTCTGGTTGGTGGTCACAAACGTTTCGGAGGTATATACTGCCTCCTTCTTCATACAGATTTAGGCAACAAGTTTCTTTGAAATATTATTAAACGCCTTTGAGACTGAATGTTATTATAAAGGAGAATACCCCTATAAATCCCCTTGTAGTGGATTGATAATGCAAGACAGACTACAAGACTTCTAGATAAAAATTTTCTTTATTAAGTTCAGCTTAAAATCTCACGAGTATCTGTGATATAAATAGTAAACGTAAGGTTGCCCCTGTGTTTAATTAAACACCACGTCATGAAGACGTTTGAGAGAGTAACTTCATGAATTATTCACGCCTCAGTCGCTCTGCCCCAGGGAAAGAGCCCCCGGTACCATTGGACAGGAGGCTGTGTGGACATCATAGACGATCTGACAGCTCTGGGCAGAAGAGAGAGGTTTCACCCCCCCCTGCCGGGAAACATCTCCGATATCTCGCTTGTGCAATCTGTATTCTACTCGCTATATTGACCGAATTATCCGGGGATGTTTGCTCATAATAATGGCCAATTCATTAGCCGGAGTAGACTACATGTATGGATATATCGGGTGTCCGGATAAAAGGTATCCAAAATAAGAAATGTATATCTTGGAAAGTAATTATCATGCATGTATCCGGTTTATTTCATCGGAAAGGAACAGCCTGTACGTTTTTATTTCAATGCCCGGCTTACGCGCATGCGCCACCATGTTTCTGCCACCATGTTAGGAATCACCTGGACAGAGTGATGGCTGGGAGATAGATCGGCAGAAGAGGATCAATCGCTTGGCCTCCTAGGTCGCCAGATTTAACCCCACTGAATTTTTTCTTGTGTGGTTATGTGAAGAACATTATCTACCAGGTTTAGGTCAACGATCTTCAACACCTGAAAGCCGCATAATGGACGTTGTGGCTATGGTAACACCAAACATGCTGGATCATCTGGATATTTATGGTGCCTCCAAGGGAGCCCACATTGAAATTTATTATCTTCGAAAATTTTCCTTTGTAATGGTGTAACCCATAAATGTGTATAATAAAAGCTTTTTGGCCGGTCACGGTAGCCGGGCGGTCTAAGGCGTGCACTGTCTTTGCTCGCTCTGAAGCCGGGATCGTGGGTTCGAATCCCACTCAGGGCATGGATGTTTGTGTGCCTTTTCCTGTGTTTGTGTACAGGTAGTGGCCTTGTGACGAGCTGATTACTCGCCCAAGGAGTCCTATCGAATGTGTAAGATCTAGAGAAACCGAAGTGAACGGAGAGTTCATGGAGGTAGGCCTAGGCCCACTGGGGCTGTAGTGCCAAGGAAAAAAAAAAAAAAAGCTTTTTGAGATATACTTGTTTTATTTTGAATACCTTCCATCCGGACACCTTGTATTTACACCAAACTTGGCGCAGTAATAGGCAGTCACCGGTATTCATATATTGTTTAAACTTCAAGAGATATTTGGTAAATTCTTGTGTTTGTTAGCATATACTTCACGCGTGGTTTCGTGATCTAATGCGTGTCACGACTTTTACAGTTGCAACACTGTAATCACGGGTTCATTGCCCGTTTGGAACACTGGTGTGAGAGCTGCTCCTTGCTTCATTTTATTACTTCAAGACGTTGCTGCACTGCATAAGATCGAATGATAAGATACTAATGTGTAATTCATTGGAAAGGATGTGGAAGGAAGCGGTCACTGCCTAACTTGAGGCACTATCCCGGAATTATCCTGTAGGGATGGAGAGAACAACGATAAACCTTAGGACAGCTCGTGCCTGCCCGAGTTGCTTTCCGAATGCAAGTATAGTGCGTTGCCACTGAGGTAACTCGTTCGATTTGTCGCGTGTTGGTGAAACCTTTGTAATGAGCAACGCACTGGTCTGCTGTGTCACAAGGGAGGAGGGAGAAGATATTTATTCTGCATACTGAAATACTCATTTAGTCATTTAGGCCGAATTAGGTATTTCGGAAGTTTATAGGTCATTGGATTTTTTCCAATTGACCTAATCCTTCCAGCCGCACTAGGCCCTGAGGTAGACTCAGCTGCTAACAGAAATGAGTACCAGGAATTAATTAAATAATTTTCCTGGGGAGTAAAGCGCGTCCGGCGCGTAAGGCTGACAATCTTACCGCCATCTTTGAGCCGATTATCTATAAAATGTGGGAGCCTTGACCACCCACAACCCTATGGGCCTCCACTGCGTCTTACAGTTATAGCTTTACTTTACTTTACTATAAGATGGTAGTCGCATGAAATGACTTTGGGGGGGGGGATTTCAGGCTCTCACAGCAATGGCTGTGAAGAGTTAGGTTTTCAGGGTTGTAACGGAAAGAGCCTGACATTTCTGAGGAACATAACGTCTCCATTTTTAGGGTCGAAGAGTAAGCCAAGCAAGGGATTTGAAATAGGCTGGAAGCAACATCCGGCTCGCTCTAATATACAAGGCGTTACGACCCAGAAGTCTGCAGTCTAACTTGACTGGTTTGCTTATTATGTGTCTCTTTAAATGTAACTTTAAGAATAAGCCTGTTGTTTAATTTTTATGATCTTCTTTTTGTACTTCTCATTTAATAATATAATCTTAGGTTATATAGACCATATTTTTAAATCCCTGAGTACTCCTTTTGGTGTATCTTATTAGGGGAAATATATGTAACAAAAGTCAGTAAACAAGTTCTATACATTATGTGGTCCGTCAACACAATCCACGAATAAATTAAATATATTCATGCTGTTTTTTTACTTTACATGTTTCGGTCATTTATGGCCTTCATCGGGCAAATCATTTTACATTCACGCTCCAATGTTTCTGTTGTTTTTTTTGTACTATATTGGCCAATGTTCATCATCAGTATAAATTTATATACCTTTATTAATCTGTGACAACGAAGTTATATTTTTGTGCTCTGATTATATCTCTGTTATTGCATGGATGATGTCGTTAATTTTTCCACCTATCAGCAATGTTAGTTAGTTAAAAATTATCCAAGTTTCAGGGACCATCTTATCAGACACTGTTTAAGGGAACAGAGATGGTCCCTGTCCAGCTGACATGGCTGATGGCTCGAGATGACTCCATCAATTTCAGCTGTCATGAAAGTTTCATTTCGCATAGGCGTAAAGTTGCCTCTATGCTTTAATACCCTGCCATAAAGAGATAGAGGCGGGCGACTTGGCCAACTTAACATTCCTGCTGCTCAGTGACGATTGGAAAGATGCTTTTTGGGCCCGTAGCCGATCCGGACGAACATTCCTGGGAATTAAAACTCGAAAGTTCAGAACTTTGCTTAGATCAGAGGATACTGTTGAAAAAGTTTACCACATTCTTCAATGTGAGACATAAAGTAGACGTTCACTGACTTCTCGGAGGAAGATAATGTCTTTATTGTCAGTCGGAAGAGTGCAGTGAACGTAGAAACGTCGATAGTATCTACCTGACAACACGGTTACACAACTCAGACGCCAGTAATATTCATAATTACCGTCGTGAGAACTGCCGTAGACTGGATTCATTTTAAAAGAGTGCTAGGTTTTGTGATGTGACGCCTTTAATATTAACAGACACACACAAATCCAACAGTACAACGCATGCAGTGACAGGAGCAAAACACAACACAGAACACGATACACAAATGTATGTAGGAAGAATGCTCACATAAAAGAGGATTGGCGTAATTCGCGTGTTTGAGTGCAACGTAGGATGAATCCTGAAAAGCTTTATTATTTGGAATTCATCGTCCTATATGACGAATACAGATTTTAGTCATTTTAGAATGAAGACATTATGGCATGCAGTACAATAGTTTAACGTGCATAAAGACACCTGAAGATGGCACATTAGTGCTGAAACATGTAGTGTGGAAGTGAAGAATAAGGTGGACAAGTGTATACACTGTAAGACGGTCAGCATAAACCATGGACATTGTAACAGACGTTTCAGATATATGCTTTATCGATCATTACGGTCGATGTCAAGACGCAATCAGCAAGCTTGACATATTCTTTGAGCCTGAAGAGGAGGCGATATATATCTCCGAAACTTCAGCCGATTTCTATCGAACCACATGCGTTACAACCAATAAGACTGAACTCTTCCTCGTCACAGCCGCTAAAACCTGAAGTCCAATATCTTAACGATTCTTCGGACTGAATGTGACGTGGAGATATTCTTGACCGGCTCAGAGACTGTTACATTTCCGCGACGATGCTGTATCATGCAGATAGTGAATGGTCTTTTATCCTGTTTCGAAATGTGAACATTTGGTTCTAACTGCAGTCGTCCAGTTTTGAACCAGTCACAATGTAATTGCTACCAGCAGATTTGCTTTATGTTAATTATGATTCGAAATTATTAACCTAATTACACGCGCCTTCCC
>NW_019741301.1:1372259-1396698 GCF_002891405.2 Cryptotermes secundus | reverse complement strand
GTAGGACTCCTTGGGCGAGTGATCAGCTCGTCGCAAGGCCTCTACCTGTACACAAACACAGAAAAACGCACACAAACATCCATGCCCTGAGTGGGATTCGAACCCACGATCCCGGCTTCCGAGTGAGCGAAGACAGTGCATGCCTTAGACCGCTCGGCTACCGTGACCGGCACATGCGTCTTTACTTACAAATATTGTGGCACAATTAAAAGTATTACTTTATTATTGGCTTCGGTTGGCATAACTTGCTTCTTTATGGAGATGAGCACTTCTTGAGGAGAAGCCAAAACTGCAGCTACTCAAGAATTTCTCAGCATTTTATGGAACCCGAAAGTTCATTACCGTGTTCACAAGAACACTCCACTTGTCCCTTTTCTGAGCCGGATCAATCCAATCCATACCAGTCCAACCTATCTAAGATCCATTTTAATATTGTCCGTCCACCTACGTCTTGGTCTTCCCAGTGGTCTCTTTCCTTTTAGTTTTCCCACCAATATCCTACATGCATTCCTCGTCTCTCCCATTCTTGTTACATGCCCTGCCCAACTCATCCTCTTTGACTTGATTGTTCTAATTATACCTGGAGAAGAGTACAAGTTATGAATCTCCTCATTATGCAGTTTTCTCCAACCTCCTGTCACTTTATCCCTCTTTGGTCAAAATATTTGTTTTCTTATAAATATTGTAGCACAGTTAGAAGTATTATTTTATTAATGGCTTCGCTTGGCAAAACTGGTTCCATAAATAATTATGTGCCCAATTAAACGTTACACTTCGTTAAATGAATTAAAGACAATCGAGAGAGTGCTAACTTGTTAAAGGGACCTGCCCACAGGCGAATACAGTGTTGATGCATGTTTATGTACGTGCTACATAAACGTACGTAAATGCATTTAGATTCTCGGACCTGTGCGCGTGAGGCGCATTTGTTCTATGCTTTGGTAAGGGCAGAAGGGAGAGAGTCCCTGCCCGAACATGCGCCCCAGCAGGGAGACGCTAGACGTTGGTGACTGAGGCACAGTTTCACCACTACCTACCTAACCTCTACATAGAGCGCTGTGCGAGTAAGTGGCCGCAATGTGAACTATCTCTTCTTTCTTCGTTCTGTATCGTCCATATATCCGTGTTTCTTCGTTAGCTGCAGTGTGTATCCGACATCCTTCCCGCCTGCCCGGTTAAAGCGGGAATAGTTTGGACGAAGGGGTGGGTATCTGTCGGCAGTCTGCTGTGTACTGAACAACTACGAAAACCGAAATGTACATACCGAGCCAACTCTTTATGCTCATGAACCAGCACAAAGTGAACCCCTAGTACTGTTCATAGATTTATGTGACAGTTGTTGTGTTTAGTTTCTTTGGTTGGTAGAATTATAACCTCAAACCATGTTTTAATTGGTGATTAAGTAGAAGAAATTTGTGTTTAATAGTGCAGATATGTGAAAGTGAAAATGTAGCATTGATAATTGGATATAATTGTTGTTTAAGTGTATTCTACCAGAACAGACATAGGAAAAAATCTCAAAATA
Organism: Cryptotermes secundus; assembly: GCF_002891405.2. Taxonomy (NCBI): domain Eukaryota; kingdom Metazoa; phylum Arthropoda; class Insecta; order Blattodea; family Kalotermitidae; genus Cryptotermes; species Cryptotermes secundus. The sequence continues at coordinate 1,395,173 of NW_019741301.1, read as the reverse complement.
TTTTCACCTGACTGTGTACTAGATAACTTGCGCAACTTAGAATCTGTGTCATAACAAAGGAATGTTAAGACGCCTGGAATATCTTCTGAAAGGTAACGTGAACGTAACAATTTTGTATGTATAGTATTGTGTAAATTCGTTCGCATGCGGTGTTACTTAACCCGCTCATGCTAAACAGTTTTGTAAACATTTGGACAAGAGTCTTTTTGCCGGAAGGGATATTGATTGTAGATAATTTCATAAGGACGAACTATACTTGATATTCTAATATTTACTCAAGTATTAAAAAAGTTTCCGAAGTTCTCTAGAACTCGAAATGTTTATTACCTTGTTCAGAAGGGTCTGTCACTGGTCTCAGTAGTGAGCCAGTTGAATTCAGTCCATGCCTTCACATGTTATTTCTTTTATGATCTCTCTAATTTATTTATTTTCAATTATATAGGACATTTTCGATTATGTCGAATATGTTTTACATACAGTATATTCGAGACCATATACTCTTCAAGTAGTGAATTAATCTTTGCCATAGACATTTATATAAATATCAGATACTATTGATGTTTGACTGAATTATTATTAAATTCGTATTCGTATGCATCGATGTTTAGTCAGCTGTTTTACGAATAGTTCCAGATACAACTTATAAGATTATGAATAAAACGTGAAGGACGCCGAGTGAATACATTTTGCAATACATTAAATTAATCTAGAATTTTCATAGAGAGAACAAACAACAGGAAAAATAAATACATTTACCAAACATAAAACAAAACATAAGTTTATCCTCGGGTATCCTATATTTTTTAACTTTCTTTATGTTTGGTTGATTTATTCTCTTATTTACTGCCCATTTTCTCTTCCCGGTTTTCTTCTGTCGTCTGAGGAAACCCACATAGGAACACGAGATTTCCGCACATCGATATGATCATACAATTTGGTCATAAGTAATTTATGAGTGAATCCATTATATATAAATTATTTTATTGAAGTTTGTTAGCTTAACGTTGTGTGTATGTGTGGCCGCGTTAAACCACCGTGAGCGGGAACATTTGACTATTGCGTCATATTTGCCGCATTAAAGGACATGCGTGCGTTGATGTATTGAAATGGAAAGGAGTTATTTGTTTTGAATCACAAGGAATCGTGAAACTACATATAATGCAATTACGCTAACGTCGACAGCAAAGCAAATTAATATTGACAGCATTGATTTTAATGTAACAATCAAATAAGGTAGAGGGACTAGAAAAATGGCGCAACGAATTTTTGCATTTTTCTGTGACACGAACAAAAGAAGGTCTTTTGACTAAATCCTGTACAGCGATCACAGAAGCCATGTACGAAACCGCATATCACTAATCACTTTTGAGTAATGATATTAATTAAATGATGAAAAAGAAAGCGAAGTACCATCGCGTGAAAATGTGTCTTTATCTCGGCACTAGTTGGAAATGAGTGGCGATCAGAGTGGCCGCGCGGTCTAAGGCATGAACTCTCTTCGCTCCCTTGAACGCTAGGACCGCGGGTTCGAATCCGACACAAGACATGTATGTCTACGTTTATGCCGTGTTTGTGTTGTTCTGTGTGTACGTAGCGGTCGTGCGACGGGCTGACCCCCAGTCCATGGAGTCCTGCCGTCTATGTTAGGATTAAGAAACTTGAAAAGCGGACAATTTCCAACAAAATGTCTATAGAGCCGTAGGTAAGTAGGTGGAGGTGAGTGGTCAGCTTCACTTCCCGGATGCTTTACCGCCGGTATCCATAGGAGAGGAGACTGCGTGGGCACCAGAACCGATCTGGACGACGTGGAATAGAGACAAGTTTCTTGCCCCTGCTCGGAATCGAACCCCAGCTGGCCAGCCCATAGCCCATCGCTATACCGACTGAGACATCACGGTTTCCTTGACTAAATAAAAGTACAACACAATCCTCTCGCATTATGTTTCACAAAAATGGAAAGAGCACAAAGTATATAGAAAACTGATAAGAGAAGCACCATTTTGGTACAAAGTTCAGCACACAAAACAGTGATGAGACGGTACAGTTATTGTCCAGATTTTGAATTAGCCTGCCGTAGTTTAGTTAGTTATTAGAGAGGGTAGGTTTCCCCTTGCACTTAGACCTGTAGTGGTTCATTGTGCTTCATGATTTCTACCAGCATCTATATTCTTCCGGTATTGGTGCTTAACATCAGTCCCGCCCAGCCAGTGAGATCGGCTCTACTGGCTGAGAAGTATCTATAATGCTTCCCCCATCTACCGGAGGTATTAGTGACTGCTGTTGGGCGGCAAACGTCCGCAATTTTGGCTCAGTGACCTCCTTTGGAGGTATGCGATTCTTTTACTTGCCGTAAAGCTACGACACGGGACCCATGGCTTAAAGTCCTTCCCGGAGGACTTGTTCCCTGAATTTTTCCGCCCTTAAAAATTCGACGACCTCCGTCGGGTATTTGAACCCGCGTACTACGAGTCATAAGGTGGGAACGTTACCTCTAGACTACGGAGGCCGCTTAGCCTACCGTAACCGAAGACATTGGCCAAGAGGTACAGCCGCCGACTCGTTTTCAGGAGGTGTTCGTTTAGAATTTCGGCCCCCACACTGGCCATTCTGACATAATTACGTAGTTTATATCAGTACATCCCGCTAAAATCCGTGATATTATTAGATTATGTCACGACCCGTTCCTTGCAAATTCTTTCAGTTCATCATTAACCTTATCATCCGAAGCTACTTTGTCATGATAGATCGTTAATACGACCTTTCCAAAATTCCGTTGCCTTTAGTACATAAGCGAACTATACCGACCGAGCGACCTCCGCTTGTCGGCGAAGTTAGTGCCAAATTTGCGGATAGAGGGTGTCGCGTGGTCAGCCCAACGGATCCCCACGTTCGTCAATCTCGGATTTCTAGACCGGATCCGCTATTTCCTTGAAATAGCTCCTCAAATATCCTCACGAGGCTGAGTGGACCCCGTTCCACATACACTACTTATCAGAAAATCTGGTAGCGCCAGAAATCGAACCCAGGACCTCTGGATCTGTAAACAGGAACTCTAAACACTAGACAACAGAGGCGGTCCCCCAAAAGGATATCGGAATTAATTTATATATTTTACTTTTTATTTTATGTTGACATACACCGTTTGCCTACAGTTCGTTCCTATTACATACGGGGCACAGTGAACTGCAGCTCGGAGACAGGCGATAGCGTGTTCACTTGATACTGGCTCGCAGGCCGGGATGTGACCTTCGAGCTGCTCACACAGTGCCTCTCGTAATAGTAGCACTTCAGCTTGTCAGCGAGTATATGTTGTCTCGTCACCAGAATGCAGAGCGAAATAGTAAGTTAAAGACAGGTAATAAATGCAAAGGTAAAGCTAACCCTGTAACAAGCCGTGTAGGCCCATAGCGTTGTGAGAGGTCGAGTCTCCCACATTTTCTAGACAGTCGGCTCACAGATGGCGGTAAGTTTGTCAGCCTTACGCACCGGCTGCACTTTACCCCACAGGAAGATTCCTGGTACTCATTTCTGTTAGAGGCTGAGCCTAAGCCAGGTCCCTAGTACGGATGGAAGAATTAGGTCAATTGAAAAATCCAATGACGTCATTGGAAGTCGAACCCGCCACCTTCCGGCTTGTAGCATAGTGCCTAAACCAACTACGCTACAGCGTGCCCCCCACCCCCGTGTATATTCTTCGTTTAATGTCAGATACAAAGTTTCACATACATACGAAGCTACAAGCATAATTATACTCTCGAATATTTTAATTTTTAAATTTTTGAGCAGCAGACGAGAAGATACAAAATGGTACTACCTCGAATTCAGTTTCTCTTAACTTCCTCTGGATTCATCTTTTAGTTGTTACTGTCGTTCCCAAATACTTAAAACTTCGTCCCAATTTAAACAATCTATTACCTACCTTTGGGGCACGCGTTAGCGTAGTTGGTTGAGGCACTATGCTACAAGCCGGAAGGTCACGGGATCGAATCCCGATGAAGTGGATTTTTTCAATCTACCAACTCCTCCCAGCCGCACTGTAGCCCTGGGGTCGATTCAGCCTCTAACAGAAATGAGTACCAGGAATTAATTAAATAATATTCCTGGGGGAAAGGGTGGCCGGCGCGTAAGGCTGACAACCTCACCGCCTTCTGTGAGCCGATTGTCTAGATAATGTCGGATCCTCGACGTCTCACAATCCCATGGGCCTCCACGGCCTGTTATAGGAATAGCTTTATCTATTGACTGGGGGCAATTTGAGAACAGGGTGCTGAGGAAAATATTTGAACCAAAGAGGAATGAAACTGCATAATGAGGAACTTCAAAACTTGTACTTTTCGCCAAATATTATTAGAATTATGAAGTTGAAGAGAACGAGATGGGCAGAAAATGCAACAAGCTTGGCGGAGAAGAGAATTGCGCATAGGATTTTGGTGGGAAGTCCAGAAGGACTAGGAAGATCTGTTCGTAGATGGGCTGTTAATATTAAAATGGATCTTAAAAAAATAAGATGAAGAGGTATGTACTGGATTGATCTGTCTCAGGATAGAGGCCATTGAACACGGCAATGAATCTTCTGGTTCCATAAAATTTTGTTGAAATTTTTGAGTTGCTGAGCGAATGGCGGTTAGTGAAGAAGGGCTCAGCTGCATGGAGTTAGTCAGCACATCAACTTCATCCTCTGCGTCAATGAATATGACGGGTCTGTCAGTCTGTACGAAACAGGTGGTGTGATGTGAAGCTTGCTTTTAACTCGTTTTGTGCTGCCTGTCTCTCGCTTGTTTGCATGCACTCCATAGACATTCAGAATGAAGCATAATGTAATTATTCTGGAAACACTTGACAATATTATCTTTAGTATGCCAGACCATAGTTCAGAAGTGTTAGCTGCACTCAGTCCATGGCCTGTATGTTCAGTGATGCATGACGCATGCAATGAGAACAGTGCAATTGAACAGTAATTAGTCTGAAATAAGCGCCTCTACTAATATAGTAAACAAAAGTGTTGGGGCCGCGCCGTAGCTCAAGCGGTTAGTCGCTGGCTTCCCACCGCGGCGGCCCGGGTTCGATCCCGGGTCTACTCAAGTTGGATTTGTGGTGGACCGATTGCTCCACAATCACCCTCACCTATCATCTGGGGCTGGTACAATAGGCCAGAAGTGGCCGCAGTACAAGGGACTTAGTCCCACCCCACTAGCAATAAAAAACAAAAACAAAAGAGTATCAAGTTAAAAATAATCAGTTAACTGAACTACGTTTATTACAGCTCCACTTTAACTGCACAATTATAATAACATAATCAATATACGCAAGAAATTAGTATACAACGGCCGGAGCGTGAAGAGACCCCTCCTTTACCTCCTACTAATGCCGAGGTCAAGCGTGGTGAAACTGTACTCCATTACCATACACATCTTCGTGGCATTGTGCTTAATTAATTAATCACCACTTTGCTTTTACCTCAATATCTGATTAAGCTTAGTCATTATCTCTCGCCTCATATTGCATTGTAACGTATAAGCATTTTCCTCAGGATGTCCCCTGCAACGGTGTCAGAAATCCCTTGATCCACGTAGGGTAAAGGTGAAGTTGTCAGTGTGCTCGGTTAATTAAGTATCACGCTAAAATACCGGTGGTGGGAGTAGAAATATACATGGGAGAGTCTGTAAGTAGGTCACCAATGAATATAATACGTAAAACATATGATATTTGAATCTGCAAAACATATTTATTTCACGATATATCCTCCATCAACATTTATGCACTTGCTCCATTTTCTTACGAGTGCGTCGAAACCCGCAACCTAGATATTTTTGACTGTTCGTCTCAGCCACCTCCGCACGTCCGTTTTAATCTCTTCGTCATCAGTGAAACATTTGCCACGCTTCTCGATCCAGTTGTGAATCACTTTAGGCGAAGAACACTTCCCACTCTAAACAGAAAATATTTCTTTATGAATATTCTTTACATTGAGTCCTTTCGCCAGCAAAAGAGCATGATAGAAAGTTGTTTTTCTGTAGTAAGATCCTCAAATGCTGTGGCCATGTTGACTACTGAAACCAGCCTCGGATAGTGCCCATGCGCTTCTGCTACCTAGACTGTCATTAAGCTGCCAGTATAAATGATGGTCGGCCATCTGTACTGAGTGATCATTTTGTTCAAATTACAAAAACAAAATCTGTGGCTTTAGTCCGCAAGCAAACTATACCGACCGAGCGATTGCCGCTTGTCGGCGAATTTAGTGCCAACTTTAGCGCATAGAGGGTGTCCCGTGGTCAGCGAAACGGATCCCCACGGCCGTTAATTTCGGTTTTCTAGACCGAAGCTGCTACTTTTCCATTGAAGTAGCTCCTCAATTATCCTCACGAAGCTGAGTGGACCCCGTTCAGGACCCACTACATCTCAGAAAATCTGGCAACGCCGGGAATCGAATCCGGGATCTCTGGATCTGTAGCCAGGAATTCTCGCCACTATACTAGAGAGGCGGTCCATCTTATTGAAATTATTGACAAACAAATCGTGAAAGAATGCGCTTCAAAGATTTAAAACTTTCATGTGAATTTCCACAAATTTCATACACTGTTCTCTACGAGATTATCACAGACTAGGTTCTCAGAGCTTGGTGCGGATGGGCTCCGAAAATACTAAGGCTGCTTACAAAACACAGAAAATGGATTCGGCTTAGATTTTTAGAGCGGTACCACAAAGATTGCAATGAATTTCATAATCACATTGTGATGAAACCTTGGTTTCATTTGTGAATGTTGAAACCAAAGATCTGTCAAAGCAGTGCATACACACACACTCGCCAAACAAGCCGAAATTTTAAAGAAACGTTATCTGCCTGCCAGAAAGCTGACAGAAACTCTTTCTGGGGTAGGAAAGGAGTGCTGATAGCAGAATTCATGCAACGAGGGACAGAAATAACGTCGGAAGTGTGTTGCGAAACTTTTAAGAAATTTGGAATGCTGACACCCGGTGTAATACTTCTCCATGTCAATGCACACACGCATTCAGCTGCTCACACTGAAGCACAAACTGTATGTTGTTTGACCACCCTCCTTACAGTTGTGATCTCTCTCCGAGCGACTACATCCTGTTTATCTATCTGAAGCTTTTCAACAGTAATGAGGGGTTGATGGAAGGTGTCAAAACGTGACTGAGGTCCCAGGCGGCAGACTTTGACACAAACATAAAACTTTATTCCCCCTATGCGACAATTGCCTCAGTTTAGGTGATGAATACGTTGAGAAGTAGCTTAATTTTGTACTATATTTTCGTGTATACGAGTAATATAATTTTGTTTTCTTAATGCTTATCTACGATGGGGTACCCAAAAGAAACCGAACTAATTTTTTTGTGGGCAGAGCTTTTGTAGTACCGCGTTTTGCCGCTATGAGCGCATAGAGCTAACATTCCTGAGTCGATAAGCCGACTACCGTTGCTTCAGAAGGTAAGGACTAGTTTCGGCAGAGTTTATAGTGACAACTGTTTTGTGTGATCGTCGTTTTTGCAATGGCTGATTTTCGTGAACAGCGTGCGGCGGTGAAATTCTGCTTTTTGCTCGGGAAAAGTGGAACAGAAACTCTTGAAATGTTAAAAACGGCGTACAAGGACGATGCTATGGGGAAAACTCAAGTGTTTGAGTGGTTTTCCCGTTTCAAAAATGGTGAAATGTCAATTGATGACAAACCTCGTTCTGGTCGTCCTTCCACGGCCCGAACACATGAAAATGTTGAAAAAATTCGTGAAATCATCAAGGAAGATCGACGACGGACCATTGAAGAAATTGTGGAGCTGTCGGGAGTGACTTGGAGCTCAGTTCAGCGAATTTTGACAGAAGATTTGGGAATGAAAAGGGTGGCTGCGAAATTCGTGCCACGACTGCTGACTGCTGAACAAAAACAAGGTCGCGTGGAAGCATGCTGTGCTTTGAAAGAAGAGTCCCGAAATGATCAAAACTTTTTTTCAGCGTTTTGCTGATATTGCTGAGGTGAAGGGAAAAAACGACGGAGGCGCTGTCAAGCATCTCAAAAGATGAATTTAGACAATTTTTGAAAAATGGAATAAAAGACTAGACAAGTGTATTAGTGTAAGTGGAGAGTACTTTGAAGGGGATTGAAGGTTTGTGCTTACAATTTGAATAAATAAGTTAAAAAAAAAGTTTGGTTTCTTTTGGGTACCCCCTCGTACATTCCGAATATCCCTCGTATCAAAATTGTTTCGGAGGTTAAATCTACTTCCGTCATCTAGCATAAACAGTTTGGAAGGATCCATCGAATCGGACTCGTTAGACAACGCAGGATCCTGATAACCTGACAACGGAAGCTTCCGAAATATGGTACAACGTGTATGTGACTAAGAAAAAGGAGAATACCCAACACTATTGCACTAATTATTAATATGCAAGTAGTAGAACGGTAAGAAATTTGGAATGCTATAGGCCTTTCTTGTTTCGAGTAAACGTGTGCAGCTTGGTTTGGTTTTTGCGGAGGGCAATCGCGTAGAATCTCCCTAAGGGTACTGGGCGCGCTAAATGATCTCATACTGAAGCCATTCTCTCTTGGAGAATACCAAGTTCAGGCAATATCGTCTTCTCTCTGCAACGGAAAGCAGGCGAGATTACAGGTACTGCGAGCTGGAAATATCAGGATGATTTAGGACGACTTTTATATTTGTCGTTGGTATATGAAGCGTAATATATCGTCGAATTATCAGTAAAATAATGAGGAACAGAGGTTTATACATATTATTTTGATCGCCTTTTCTTAATTGAAAGATAATACACATACCTGACGAACTCACAATTATTGGTGATCTTTCAAACACATTATTATCATAATTTCCTTATTTAAAACAAAAGAAGGTTTGTGTGATCACCTTGCTGTGCACAACCCCTTAATTTTTGGGGCTTATGAGGCTTATGGAACACGTTGCTGTCTCTATGACAATGTTCAGCCTCCATAATTTTTGTTAGGAGGTTTATGAGATCACCTTATTGTTTGTTTTTGGCACGCCCCTCCAATTCTTTCTCTTTTCATTCGGTCTTTTTCATATCAAATGAAATAAGGTACTTGGTTCTTTCCAAACTCCTTGTTGAGTATAACGTCAGCAATGTTAACTTTTTAATCATTAAGAAGTCACAAGTAATAACCTCATTTGAAAAACTACCCACCGGTCAAGGTAACCCAGCAGTCTAAGGCATGCACTGTCTTCGTTCGCTCTGAAGCCGGGATCGTGGGTTTGAATCCAACAAAAGGCATCGATGTTTGGTATGTCTATGCGACTATTCTGTGTTTGTGTTCTGTGTTTAGGTAGAGGCCTTGCGAGAAACTGATTACTCGTTCAAGGAGTCTTATTACTTACTTACTCACTCATGGAGCTGAGCCCTTCTTGAGGAGCCGCCAATTCTGCAGCTACTCAAGAATTTCCCAGCATTTTATGGAACCCGAATGTTCCTCACCGTGTTCACAAGAGCCCTCCACTGGTCCCTATCCTGAGCTAGGTCTATCCAATCCATACCATTCCATCCTATCTCTCTAAGATCCATTCTAATATTGTCCACCCACCTACGCCTTGGTCTTCCCTGTGATCTCTTTGCTTCTGGCTTTCCCATCAATATCCTATATGCATTCCTCGTCTCCCCCATTCGTGCTACATGACCTGCCCACCTCATCCTCTTTAGTCCTATAGTCTGTAAAATGATCAGAATGAATAAAAAAACAACCTCGATACCATAAGGTATAAGAAGAACGGATTAAGTAAGTAAGTAAGTAAGAAAAGTTCCAAAATATATATGGGGGTTGAGATACTGCGGTTGTAACAAACCGAAGAAAATTAAGAGCTTGAAAGGCGACAGCAGAACCAACATCTGCTGCAAATCCAATAGACCTGTGTGGCTCGACATTTGATTTTCTCGAAAGTTTTTATAGCCTGTTGCTTATTCGCAAGCATTTAATGCTCAGAATCAGTCAAGTGGTTGAAGACAGTGTGTTCCCCACCGCGTTCCACGAGGAGTTGCCCTACATTTCGCAGATGTTTTTCCGTAATTGTGATTGTTATTGGAAAGTAACGTTCAAACACGTGTGGGATGTCGATGCTTGAAGAGACAATCACGTATTAAACTTCTATATCAATATTTATTGTTGCTATAATGTTGGTGTCTCCACCTTATGGTGGTGAGGGGGTTTGAGTATGCCAAGGACCCTGAGAGCTATACCAGCGGTAGCGTAGCTACTGGCAGGGCCTCCCTTGCTGGACAGGTCAAAGGGTAGGCATCAGACGAAGAGAGATACCAAAAACCAAAAACTGATGCCGGAAGCAGCGTCATCAGTAGCGACTTGAAGCACAGAGCAAATGATGCTCGAGATGGTTCAAGTTCGTATAGCAACAGGCGTGACCAGAGTGGTTTGAACGGCTGTTGTACTGCGATGTGGAAAGCAAATGGAAAAACTACCACATTATCATTTTTCCTGGATAGTCTCTTTCCAAGAACAGAGATACCATGTATGCGACCAGAAGACGAGGAAGAAGACGTAAGAAGATGCTGGTTGAACTGTTTTGGAGAAACTGTTTTGGAAGAGACTGTGGACCTGTCGTCTGACAGATTACTGATGAATGAATGAATGAATAATGAACATATGGACGAGCTTCAGTCTATCGTGCCTTCGTTAGTCGTTGCGTAGCAGCGCGTCGGGCGATGGGAGATTCTCCTCTTCCGAGTCTGAGTCTTATGCTACGACCGACGGTCAGTCGGCCAGTCTGTCTTGGAATAAAGCACACATCTGGGGCTTACGGCCAGATTGTTATTACTGTCAGACAGTTGCGGGTTTATTAATGTGGGGCGCTCTATCTGACGAGAGGACGGGTCTGTCGTTTACAATTGCTGCTGGTCGTCGCTAGCGCAGTCATTCTCTTATCGGAGTCCCGTGGGACTCGCGACTAAATTTTACTGTCTCAGATTTGAGACTTCCCTTTTCGTCGCCTCCCACAACTAGCAGTGGTCCGGTGGAGGTAATGGATCCAGCCTCCGCACTACATGAGTCTGCGCTTCTGTGTTGGTTCACGCTATGTAACTTAGGGCTGGACTAGAGAGATCACTGTTCCGTTACCATGTTTCACTTATCTGTTTCCGGGGATATCTGATTATTGAGCCGTTGTGTAGCAGTGGATGTTTTCTAGCTACGATTGTGACTATGATGTTGCAGGTGCGTTGGCGTTACAGTGCGCGAACCAATGGGCGTTGGTACTACCGTTGTCATCGCTGACTATCTAGCGCTTGGTTATTTTGAGTGGCTCACACGTACGTTTCAATCTACACGCGCTAAATGGCAAAAATTTCGACCTTAACAAAAATCGTTATATCTGACAGAATGTGGCATCTCTTTCACATTTCATCTGAACTATGTCATGAGGCATTTCAAGGAAAATTTATCCTTTATTTGTAGATCCTCGGGAGCTTTTATACATTGTTTATGTAGCAACGTATGAGGAAGACCTCTAACAACTTAAAATGGCGTCTTGAAAGGGTAGGAAATAAGCTTGGTACTTCTAGGATTACTGTTGTATGTTTCGTGTTCCCAGGTTACCCTTTGTTTCCACAACAACAGGTAAATACTTTACATACGTGCATTGTATAAATATATCACAGTTACTCAGAAAGATGCAACTAACGTGTTGAACTAGCGCGCTCTTCCATTAGGCCGCTCGGAATATGGAGTAATTTACGACAGGACAGGCAGAGCACGCGCAGAAGTGCTTTAAATATTCATATGTTACTTTGCGCCTATGCATCTTTAAAGGTGCGTTCTTTGTCAGTCTTATATCCATTTTATGTATTCTTGCTGTAAGCTGGGGTAATTCACCCCGTAGAATGAAAGGATTTGGACCGGATGATAGGGGCTTCTTTCTTGTCTACAACCCCCAAACCTACAGAGGTTCTTATCCAAGGTGTGAAAGGTAAAGGTAAAGTCACTGTGCCTAATTGACTAAGCACTAAGCTATAAAGACGTGTGGGGGAGTGGATGTATGAATCCACGGGTACCAGGAACAGATCTGGAGCAGTGTGAATTTAACTACTTAAGGGTCCCATACACGTACGAGCCTGACTTTGTCCGGGTTCCGATGAGCCAAACTTGTCCGTGTGTGGGTCGCAAAGTTGGGAGTCAGCTCATGCGTTCGTGGTGAAATTAATCCGAGCCAGACTCGTACGTGTATGGGCCCCTTTACAGTATTTCGTACAGAGGTCAGTAATGCTTGTGGAGTATGGTCCCCTGTAAAATTTTACTCGCTTCATGGCGTTGTGTTTAGCGACAAGGAACTTTTTATGTTTACTCGTCATTTTCTTTTCTTTCATTTCGCTCTCTCTCTCTTATATCTTCGTATTCCTCAGGTACGTTGTTCTTTTGGGTCAGAAGTATTTCCCGGACGAAACCACTGAGAAAATAAAAGAAGTGATAGCTGATGTGACTTAAAGTCGAAATTTTTTCCGAAATATTTGTGTGCAGAACTATACCAAGCCATGTCACAATTCGTCCAACGTTTCAAATTAAATTAAAGTCTATTTGAAATATAAGAATATTCCTGTAACAGGCACTGAAGGCCCATAGGGTTGTGAGACGTCGAGGCTCCCATATTTTCTAGAAAATCGGCTCACAGATAGCGGTGAAGTTGCTAGCTTTACGCGCCTACCGTACGCCCTTTACACCCACGAATATTTCTGGTACTCATTTCTGTTAGAGACTGAGTCGACTCCATGGCAATAATGCGGCTGGAAGGATTAGGTCAATTGAAAAACCAAGTGACTTGTAGCGTAGTACCTCAACCAACTACGCTACCGCATCTCACAGAAGTCTATATACAAGGCAGTGAAGGCTAAGTAATATTTTGAGAACGCACCTAATAATTTCAAGAGCGGTGAACCAAAGAGTTTAGCTCAAACGTTAGCGCTATTGACATGAAGGTACTCTTTTCGAACCCTGACTGGAATGCCAATTATCCCGTCTGGCGTTCTCGAGATTTTCTTCAGTTCCTTCGAGGAAATTTAGAAGCAGTTCTCAAAGTAGTCACGAAACTTCAATGTAATTTTCGGTTTGTTTCACTGATCACCCTACCATTCGACTCTATGTAGCCTACAGTTGCTTATAGCGCCGTTTCTCTGGGGTATTTACGTCGTCGTCGGATGCTGGAATACAGGCAGATAGCAGCGAATGTAAAGCTCATAGATGAACTTGAAAGGATTTGAACGATAACAGTTGCGGGTTATTCGAGACACTATTCAGTCCTTTGCCTCATGGAACCGAAAGGAACCTCTCGTACAGGATGCGCGGTGTCGCGGCAGAAATTCGAACAGAGCTAGTCCCGAATATGGTAATAGAGCTTTACCGCTGAGGCAACCCGCTCGGTGGACAACATCATTAACTATACAATAAAACAATAAACAGGGACAGCCGTTGTTTTCACGAAGTATTTTGGGCCCATTAAATATTCTAAATGAATGCCAATCCAAGTGTTGAACACCCTACTCCTGAGGTAAGGCAGTTAGTTGCTTCCGGTTGGGAGATATCCTGGGAAAGCTCTTCTTCTTCGTCTACTACTACTACTACTACTACTACTTTTTCTACCTTGATGCATTAGGCTTTCTGGCCTGTCCCCATTCACAAATAATTAGGAAATTACAAACAGTCGGTAGGAGTCCATGAAAGGGCGATCAGCTCTCTCTCAAGGACCCTCACACAGCAAAAACGCAGAAACTTTCATGCCTCTAGTGTGATTTAGAATCTACGATCCCAGGACTTGAACATCCGAAGATATCCCGTCGTTTAGACCTCGCGCTCACTGTCATAGGCTCTGGGAAAATTGTCTTGTAAATTCCATCCGTTATAACTTAAAAAATACAGGAAACATATTTTCTAATTTCATTCACTGCTTTCAGAAACACAGGTATTTAGCTACAAGAGTTCTCCAGACCAATTAAAGGCTTCCTACAGTAACTGTATCTCCTGTACTTTTTGAATTTCAATGTTACAAACGGCAGTTCTTCACTCTTGATGCCTGGCAAAACTGTCACCGACATTTGGCGTTGGTTTGACTGCTCGCTGCGTCCCAGCAACTGTCGTGCCTTCTCAGTGCACATGAATTTGCTGCACGCCATTTTCGCTGCTCCCTGCTGAAGTATTGTTGCATTGCGCTGCTCTGTTGGTTCAATATTGCGTTCTAGATTAAATATTTTTTTTGTAATTTGTTATTTGTTGTAACTGTGATAATTTTTAGGTGTATATTACATTTCTTAACACTGTGGCGAATACAGTCTTGAGTAGTTACAGTAGGAAAGATAGGAGTAATTAAAGCAAAGACAGTCAAACTAATTAAAATAGAGGAATGGTACATACAGATCCTAAACGCAGCGAATATAATTAAGATTATCTGTTTTTATGAGAATCTTTTGCTATACTCGTACGGTTGTGTTGACAGATCTGCGTAATTCGAAATGTTAAATACGATTAAATATTTTCTAGAGGAGAGTGAAACAAAAAGGGATAATTGCGTTTGGCTCTGCACCGAAAGACTTTAAAACGTGTTGATCTTGAATATGAGAGCACAGAAAATTTGTTCTTCATACATGGTGTCCCAGGAGAAAATGTCAGCATTCTGGGGTACCACAGTATCGGCCATTGTAAGCAAAAGTATGTACATATACGTACATGTGTCCTATTTCGAACAGTTCCCGAGGTAGAGCTATTTTACTCTACAGTTTCAAAAGTATTGATAAGAAAGACATATTACGTACTCTTTCCAATACCGGTATTTATTGCTCAGGTGACCAAGTTGGTACAGTTTACGTAGCATAGTATATATAATATAATATTGTGACATGTTGACCCCTACCTCCCCAGCGGTACGTGGCGGTAAGGTAACGCTCGCGTTCTTACGGTAATAGGCGAGTTCCCGCCCCGCCACTCCCCTCCGCGGTGACGTCACCGAGGGATATCGCGGTCGCTAGGCAACGCGAGTCAACAGCGGCGACGTTACGATAGTAACAGCGGTTACCTCCGCTAGCGTTACATAGCAACACAGCGCCAGGCAAAAAGGGTGCCTATTACGCGGCCGTTTTCCGTATGGTCCGATCGAGGCTACATGAGGCGCAGCGAAGGCTATTCACAGTCAGTTGTACTGAGTTGTACTGAGTCAGTCAGTGAGTCCTGGAGCTACCGCCGAGTTAGCCAGCAACCAGTCAGTTGTATTGTGGCATTTGGAGTGTACTATTTGTGATACTGCAGATAGCAGTAATCGTAAATCTGTAATTTGGGTGATTGTAAGTGCGAATGTGAAATAAAATTCGCTACATCGAATACATCGAGAATTTATTTGTCGCGATATACCCCGCGATACGCGACAATATATATAATACCGTTCTGAATAAAGATACATTTACTTATGCACTTCACAGAACATTGACATTTCCTCCTGATACACACAGAGTTAAGATAGATGACACAATGAAATAGTAATTGCTAACCTCAGGGGGTGCCGGTTACGGTAGCCGAGCGGTCTAAGGCGTGTACTGTCTTAGCTCGCTCGGAAGCCGGGATCGTGGGTTCGAATCCCGCTCAGGGCATAGATGTTTGTGTGCGTTTTTCTGTGTTTGTCTACAGGTAGAGGCCTTGCAACTAGCTGATCACCCGCCCAAGGAGTCCTACCGCATGTGTAAGATCTAGTAAACCTAAGTGAAACGGAGAGTTTCATGGAGGTAGGCCTAGGGCCAAATTGGGGCTGTAGCGCCACATAAAATGAAACCCTCAGGAGGTGTAATTACATAAACTCTGGAAACTACTGTTGTAAGTCTGCCCATTCAATATCAACACGCTTCTCTGACTGCAGTTACTGAGATTAACTTTACTCCTAGCGTGTTAGGCTATGTGGCTAGCATGGCCTTGCCTGTTAAAGTGGTTGTCCAATGTCACTTGTCACGTATTAAATACGGTAACTCCAGGAATTCCGTAGTAAGAGGCAGACTCTATATTGTGATTCTGAGGTTCTCAAAGAAAGTGTTATTATGAAGCTGGTTTGTAAATGCTTTTCACCGCTTACTTAGAAGACAGGTTGAGGACAGGTTTCAATAACAAATTGAGGTCACATCCTCCACGAAACAAAACAATTTCCGTTTATCAACTTACAGATGTAGAGTTAATCAGAACCCCAATTACAGAGACAGCCTTCAAGACTCCAGGAGTTTCAGTTTGCTATTTTCTGTGTGGATGTGAATACTAGGACGAATGCTAGATTGCATACTCTAGAACAGTGGTTCCAAAAATGATGAAGCATAGATTCTTAATATCAAATTCTTCTGAAACTATTCTTCATAGCTTCATGTAACCGCCCCTTTCTCAAACGACTGCCATGATTATGATATTAAAGAACACAAAATTTATTGATATTATTCATTGCCAGTGAAAGAGCATCGTTCAGAATTTTCACTATAAAAATCTTAATTACTTTTACTCGCAGTTTTAGTATGGTCTTAATTAGGAGTTGTTTAATAGAGACAATAATATTGTAACATATAGTGCCGTTGGTATGCAACGATCGCAAGAAGGAGCATGCTGTGTTCTGTAACGGTCGAAAAACACATCAGCGATATCCGAGCCATCGCTATGTAACCGGCCATATCAATAATAGAGGAATTTTTGAGGCAGTGTTTTCTGTTGGGTCCTCCCGGATGTTATATAGCGAAGACCCCAGGCCGCCTGAGTAACTTGAGTTGGGGAGTGTTAAGCTTAACCATGGAAGCTGAAGTATTTCCATTGTTAAGATTCGTTTCCAGGAATAGTCAAGTGAAAACATTGCAGGGGAATAGCTATATTGAGAGCCGTTACTAAACAACGACTAGTGAAATCGGACTGATTTTTAGTGTGGAATTCAGCAACTGTGTTATAGTTGTTTGTAGTTAGGACCTGTAAGTGGTCAATAAATGTATTCAGCAATCCATACTCCATCTATGATCACACATACAGGTAACAATATAGATACAAGCATAGAAGGTTAAGCTTATGTCAATAAAATGAAGAGGAAGGTGTGGGGTTTGGTGAATACCAGAAAGCGGTACTAATGACAAGAAGTTTGGAGACTATAATTCTAGTACATTGAAAGTATTAGGGATAATACTTAGCAAAACACACTGTTTCAATGCAACACATTATACTGAAATGTTCAACAGTCAGAGATTTTTTATGCTAGTGGGGTGGGACTAAGTCCCTTGTACTGCGGCCACTTCTGGCCTATTGTACCAGCCCCAGATGATAGGTGAGGATGATTGTGGAGCAACTGGTGGAATGAAGATTGGCAAGGGAAACCGAGGTAGTCGGAGAAAACCTGCCCCAGCGCCACTTTGTCCACCACAAATCCCACTTGACAAGAACCGGGGTCGAACACGGCCCTCCGCGATGGGAAGCCAGCGACTAAACGCTTGAGCTATGGCGCCGTCTAAACAGTCAGAGGTTACGCACCTTGCCTCACCGTCAAGTGATTTTTCAATTGCTTCTATTTCACACTGTTCGCTACACGGTATGTTAGAGATCGCACTTGCTGCGCTGCCTCCCTTCCACGTTTCCTCATTCTGAGAGAGTAAAAGGATTGTTATTCAGCGCTCTTTTTAAGGGATGTATCTTGTGTGTTTGTTACTGTATTTATTTATAAGAATTTGTGTACCCGTCAAGCACAACAATCGGTAAAATTAACTCACTTTCGCTCTATTGTGTCAACTGAGTTTCTATTAAAATACGGTATAACGTCGCAACATGTTCCGTCTCTCATTGACCCATCATTAAGCAATACAATCTACAAATATTAAATTACTGAACTGCTACGTTGCGACGTTATACTGTAATCCAATAGAGTCTCAGTTGTTACAATAGAGTGGAAGTGAATTATTTTTGATTGATTATTATGTTTGACAAGTATACCAATTTTAAAACCAAATTTTCAAGTAAAATGGGTTACGTGATTAGTAACTGTGGTTTCTGGATTTGATGATTGGATATTTGGACGTCTATTACAATTACAGTTGATTACAACAGTTCACAGATTCAGCTCCTTGAAGAACGTTAGTCTTACGACTGAGCTTGAAGAGTCTCCACGGTTACTTTTATAGAGGCTACTTCGTACCCATGGAAACTCCTCTGTCACAAATCCGTTGTCACGAATACGCGCTCACTGAAACGTTTGATACTAAGCAACCGAAGTTACACTCTTGACTGTGTTAGGAATGTGTTTACATAGCAACGGGGTTATTTGGACGTCTATTACAATTACAGTTGATTACAACAGTTCACAGATTCAGCTCCTTGAAGAACGTTAGTCTTACGACTGAGCTTGAAGAGTCTCCACGGTTACTTTTATAGAGGCTACTTCGTACCCATGGAAACTCCTCTGTCACAAATCCGTTGTCACGAATACGCGCTCACTGAAACGTTTGATACTAAGCAACCGAAGTTACACTCTTGACTGTGTTAGGAATGTGTTTACGTAGCAACGGGGTTTTCTCCATAGTTTAGTGCTTTGAGCAAATCTTTCGCAGTATATACAGTTTCAGCATTCTGACTGTACTGAAATAGCTCTAGGGAGATGTGTTTTCGGAAAGGAGTCGAAGCATTTTGGTACAGTACTAAACAAAACTGTTATCTGGAATATGCCGCAGTATAGTCTTGCAGAAAGTAACCGGCGTTTCTGAGGAATACACTGCCACCATTTTCATGGTCGAAGAGAAGCCCAACGCCGAACAGTTCGCTCTAGAGGTAACGTGCTGGGTTTGCATTTGGGATGTGCTCGTTTCGAATATCGGGTGGGATACCGGTTATTCTGATTGAGGTTTTCGTGGTTTTTCTCATTCCTTCCAGAAAAATTCCAGGATAACATCTTGATTAGGCCACGACCGCTTCCTTGCAAATGTTTTCTTATTCACCATTTATGTATCCATCATCCGAAGCAGCATAGTCTGGATAAATAACTATATAACTTATGAAGAGAAGAGGCAGAGAGAAGACAAGACTCTTCAAGTAAGTTTCTGCTCGCTTTTTGCTGCTCGTTAGATCTGCTTCTTGCTTGTCGCCTGATTGGTTTACCTTCGATCCTGAAGATAGAGGCAGTACGTTCATCTGACGCGTTGCTAAACGTCTACCAGAATACACGGCATAACATTCCAGAAGATTGTACTCTTCGTAGGATTATGAGAACGTCAGGTTAAAATTACGATACACAGAGTGACCCAAAAGTCACTTAACCTAACATATCCTCTCGTATTAACGGGAAGGCTCAGATTTTAATCTGCGAATCGATCCGTAGAACGGTTTCACAGAGTGGTGAGTTGTGCACTGAACATAGAGGCTGTCATTTCGAGCAATTTTTGTAAATTCGCTAAGCAATAAAAAAAACGTTTAAAAATTATCACGACTTATAAGTGACCCTATAGACGGGGTATGGATTATGAATAGATGTATTAAGCACTTATACACACCACTCGGATCTACAAATAATTACAGTGCTAATGCTAATCACCACATCACTCGCTAAGTCTTTCTCCAGCCTGCTATACCATCAGCCGTTCCCTAAAAGCGGCTTCTAGCAGTAGAGATTCTTCAGCTTCATGCACTCAGTTTCTATCTTCACAGCCTCCCATGTTGAAATAAACTCATAACTAACAGCTAACTGGGTAACCCCAATTGTCTTCCTCAAAACCACTTTGCACGGACAGAAGAGAAAACACCGTTTTCAAGAGTGACTATCGTTGTGTGTGTATTCGTTGCGGCGGGAACGTGTTTACCGATCCGTTTCCTAGAAACGGATTACATAACTCAGTTGTTTATTCGCCTTTTGCATAGTAAGGGCTGTAAACGCCACAATATTATATAATACATTTTACTAACCAGTTAACTGGCTTTTCGAGCACTCTGTGTTAATGTGTTCAACAAGGGCATGAAGCCATATCTGAGAGATCTTTCGCCTTTGAGATTTGAGGTGTACTATGGTGCGTCCATCTTCATGGTCGAAATGTACGATGCAGGACTTTCCACTTGAATGTCGGTGAACATGTACCAGATTTCACGACGTTATGTCCTAGAAGGCAGATTATTGTGAGTCTTGTTTTTTTTTTTTTGCTTCGTCCATCTCCGAAAGTACAATCTATGGCTCTATAGACCTTGTGAAACTTGGCAGTTTTCAATTTCTATATCTATACACAGTCAGTAGGACTCCTTGAACGGGAGATCAGCCGGTCGTAAGGCCGCAACCTACAAACAGAGCAACACAAACACAGAATAACCGCAAAGAGACATCCATGACTCAAGTGGGATACGAAACCATTGTTCGAGCAGGCAAAGAGCGTTCATGTTTTAAACCCCGCGGCCACTGTGATCGGCCATCTCGAGAGCTTCTTAAAGGATTTTAATGAAATTTTGTGGTTAGAATTTCATATTAAGAGTCTGAGGTCAAATTGTAATTACCTTCCTTTTCAGTTCGGCTTCAGTTATACATCTTACTCCTTTAGAGTAAAGTTGTCCCTTTGCTTAATTACTTAATTAAGCACCACCCATTGGTTAGGAGGCCGGGTGAGCTCCAGAATCTGCCTGAACGCTGTGGAGTAGAGAACAGTCTCTTACCCCTTTCGGGAATCGAACCATTGCCGTTCAACCCGTTGCTCTACCGACTGCGCTATTCGGTCTCACGATTTTTCTTTATACGAAGTTCAATTCAAACTCATGTTTATTTTAATGATGTCCTTTGGTTAAAAATGATATTCTTTGTATAACGTATACATCTCATATGGATATAAAGCTTTCATTTTAGACTTATTTTGATATGTTGTTTATTTAACAGAATACGAAGACACATTATTATGACTGTCTGGTTTTACATGCAATGTGCATTAGCTGATTTGTTTCTGTAGAGTGTGACGTCAAGGTAAATTCTATAGGCAATATCATAAAGTAAGCATTTAAAATATATTTCCACCCAATGTGGGAGGGGGACACGCGGTAGCGCAGTTGGTTGAGGCACTATACTACAAGCCGGAAGGTAACGGGTTCGATTGCCGATAATGTTATTGGATTTTGTACTTAACCTAATCCTTCCAACCGCCATAAGTTTCTGGGATCAACTTACCCTCTTAACATAAATAAGTACCAGGAATCATCATTGGGATAAAGGGCGGCCTGAGCGTAAGGGTGACAACTTCACCTCCATCTTTCGACTAATTGTGTAGACAGTGTGGGAGCCTCGACGTCTCACAGCCTCATGGGCCTCCATAATCTGTTATAGGAATTCATTTGTTTTTTTCCCCCTTTCCACCCTATTTGGTGCGCAGACTGTTCACCATTATTAACGTACCAAACCGCCCACCCCTGTTTCTTGTTTAACTCTGTCTCGCATGACTATTTCTTGCCTTCTAGGCTTGTGTTTCGAAGTGCTTGGTTCGAAACTCTGTCTGGTCATAGGCAGTCCTGGCGGAGAATTTTCGTGGTACGCGTTTGGCCTTATAGGGAAATGATGAAGTAGTGCCAGGATTAGGCTACTGTCGCCTCCTTCGAAGTCCCTGCCAATTCATCACTGTCCGCCGGACGCTAAATAATATAAGAAGTCACAGAGTCATCTTAAACAATCCAGAAGAAGTAATAGTAATAAAAGGGTTATAAGATGCAGAGTGTCATATCTTTATTTTTTAAGATCTTAGATAGTTTAAAATTCCCAGAAGGCTCAGACACAATAATGGAAGGTATTCGTGTATGCAGGTTCTTTTAAGCTGCAGTGATGATAAACGGAATTCTTCTCAGTTTCTCCTGAATTAAATAATGTGTGGGAACTGCCCACATTCAAGCAAGTGTGACAACGCAAGCGTCATTGCTTAGCAACGACGAGTAAACAACGGTTGCTAGGCAAAAGCGAGTAAACAGCGGTTGCTAGGGAACTTGTAAACACGGTATCTGACAACAGCAGTACCTATTACGTAACCGTTTTCTATATGTCCGACTCCAGGCTACATAAGAAGATACACTGAGTTACAGTGACAGTCTAGTTCTACCGTTCTTCAATACCAGTTCAGTGTTCGAGCAGTTCACTATTGTTATCCGTCTGTGTATACTGTGCAGCTGCAATAAATCCTATAGGACAGTTCAACTAGTGGTTGTCTATTCATTCATACGACATCCCACATTGGTGACCCCGACTATACAACACAAATAATGGACAGCGGTCGAATAGAAGACTGCAACAGTACGTAACACACATGGAGACTTTACAAGGCGAACTACGTACCAAACGAGAACAGGAAGACAAAATGGAAGACAAACAGCATGATGCTGTTATTACTAGCGGACCAGTACCAACAGAGACACCAAGAATTGCCGTGCGGCTTCCGCCGTTCTGGGGCGACAAACCAGCAGTTTGCTTCGCTCAAGCCGAAGCACAGTTCACTTTGGCAGGGATCAGTAGCGAGCAGACGAAGTTCTGCTACGTGATCTCGCAGTTGGACCAACGTTACGCATCGGAAGTAGAGGACATCATCACCTCTCCACCCGAACGAGGCCCCTACACCCTACTGAGGACCGAGCTTGTGAGGCGGCTATCCCCATCACCAGAGCAGCGCATCCGGCAACTCATCACGGTCGAGGAAATTGGCGACCGTAAGCCGTCCCAGTTCCTGAGGTACCTCAAAAGCCTCGCACCAGAGGTGTCCGATAACGTAATGCGAAGCGTCTGGACCAGCCGGCTACCCCGCAACGTGCAGAGCTTCCTCGCCGGCCAGAACGAGAGCAACTTGGAGGCCGCAGCCCTCTGTGCAGACCGCATCTCCGAGGTCGAAGTCCGGCCAGCGCTCGCTAGCGTTGATGGACCCACGGACATCGGCGCACTTCGGCAGGAGATCGCTGA
>NW_019741301.1:1371016-1372191 GCF_002891405.2 Cryptotermes secundus | reverse complement strand
ATACGGATGGCTGCCTCTCAGCCTCAACTTGGGCCTACGCCGAGAATTCACGTGGCGCTTCGTGGTGGCCGACGTCCCGCATCCTATCATCGGCGTGGACTTCCTGTCGCATTTCGGTCTCCTGGTGGACTGTCGGAACAATCGCATTCTGGACGGAGTCACGACACTCTCAGCCCCGGCATCAGCGGCCAACGCACTGATCCCCAGTGTGAAGACAATCAGCAGCAACACACCGATCGACAGCCTCCTCACAGAGTTCCTGGACCTGACCCGCCCAGCTGGAGTCCAGCGCGAGATACGACACAACACCGTCCACCACATCAGGACTGTACCTGGCCCACCAGTAACCTGCCGACCACGGCGACTGGCACCTGACCGGCTCCCTATCGCAAAAGCCGAGTTCGACGCCATGTTGCGGGATGGTACAGCTCGTCGATCAGAGAGTTCATGGTCCTCGGCACTACACATTGTGCCCAAGAAAGACAACGGGTGGCGTCCTTGCGGCGACTATAGAGCACTAAACGGCCAGACAATCCCTGACCGCTACCCAATCCCACATTGGTGACCCCGACGTGATCATGATCACTATTCATTGCCATGGCGAATATATTCTGTGTAGCTTCAACATCGCGGTTCATGTTACTGTTTCCTGAACCAAAAATCACCTCTAAAACCATTTTTCTTAATGCAGTCTGCGCTTGCGCTTGCGCTTGTGTCTCAGACAGATTATCAACTTGCAGTGTATTGCCTTCTACAGATGTTTGTACTGGATCACTGTGCATACCTGGTTCAGATTCCATGTCTATCATCTTAGGTTTAAGTGCAGCATTTTCTTCAAAATCTAGTACTTCTACATTCCTGGTGCTCTGCTGATATTCTGTGGTTGTCAACATTTTCTTTGAAGGTACAGCTTCAGGTTCTTCATGCTCCAAATCTTCAGTACTCATGCAGCATCTCTTGAGTCCCAATCTAACTGGTGATGTGGATATGATAGGTTCTCTTGCTTCCTCTGCTTGCAAAATAATTGCTGTGTCCTTGACAAGTGTCTCATCTACATTTCCACTTTTCATCTCGATTGTTTCTGCACTGTTGGCCAGAAGCCATCCCCATCCCGGACATCACAGCCGACACAGTGGCACGAGCCTTACTGACCGGCTGGATATCCTGCTTCGGTT
>NW_019741301.1:1363557-1370240 GCF_002891405.2 Cryptotermes secundus | reverse complement strand
TGGAAGAGTTGAGATTCAAGCTGACGTCCCTGGTTGGTGGTGATGGTCTGTGGGCAACCGAAGCGGGATATCCAGCCGGTCCGTAGGGCTCGTGCCACTGTGTCGGCTGTGATGTCCGGGATGGGGATGGCTTCTGGCCAACAGTGCAGAAACAATCGAGATGAAAAGTGGAAATGTAGATGAGACACTTGTCAAGGACACAGCAATTATTTTGCAAGCAGAGGAAGCAAGAGAACCTATCATATCCACATCACCAGTTAGAGTGGGACTCAAGAGATGCTGCATGAATACTGAAGATTTGGAGCATGAAGAACCTGAAGCTGTACCTTCAAAGAAAATGTTGACAACCACAGAATATCAGCAGAGCACCAGGAATGTAGAGTTACAGTGACAGTCTAGTTCTACCGTTCTTCAATACCAGTTCAGTGTTCGAGCAGTTCACTATTGTTATCCGTCTGTGTATACTGTGCAGCTGCAATAAATCCTATAGGACAGTTCAACTAGTGGTTGTCTATTCATTCATACGACATCCCACAAATGCATATATCTTCATTAGTTCATATTTCGCGTTATTAGCATCTCGGAAAATTTGTACTTCGTAAATTAAGTGAAATGCCGGTCACGGTAGCTGGGCGGTCTAAGGCAAGCACTGTCTTCGCTCGCTCGGAAACCGGGATCGTGGGTTCGAATCCCACTCAGGGCATGGATGTTTAGTTTGTGTGTGTGCGTTTTTCTGTGTTTGTGTACAGGTAGAGGCCTTGCGACGAGCTGATCACCCGCCAAAGGAGTCCTCCCGTATGTGTAAGATCGAGAAAAACCGAAGTGAACGGAGAAGTTCATGGAGGTAGGCCTAGGCCCACTGGGACTGTAGTGCCAAGGAAAAAAATTAAGTGAAATACAAACAAATCTGGCAGATTTTAATTTATTCGTTTCGTTTTTACTCATCTGGTTCAGTATATAGTGAGTTTCTATCACAACTGTAGTATATTGTGTTGCCAACGGTAAGAGTATTGATTTGGGAAGGTATTGCCCCAATTTTGGATCATTTAAATGAATTATATTAATAATTAATACAGTAATTATAATGGGGTCACGCGGTAGTAGGGTCAAAGAAGGATGTATTTAGGTTTTGGTCTGTTAGTAGTATTGTAATCACTCCTGCTGAAACTGGTAATGATAACAGTAGGAGAAGAGCAGTAATTGCTACCGCTCATACAAATAAGGGAATTCGATCTGGTCTTATGTTCATAGGTTTTATATTAATTGTTGAAACAAAATTTACTGCTCCTAAAATTGAAGAAACACCAGCCAAGTGCAATGAGAATGTAGCGAGACCTACTGAAGCTCCAGCATGTGCAATACCTCTGGCAAGAATGGGATAAACCGTTCATCCTGTCCCTGCTCCTCTTTCCACTATACTTCGTGGTTGAGGCACTATGCTACAAACCGGAAGGTCGCGGGTTCGGTTCCCGATGAGGTCATTGGATTTTTTTTTTCCAATTGACCTGAAATCGACTCAGCCTCTGACAGAAATGAGTATCAGGAATATTTTGGGGGGTAAAGGGCGGCTGGCGCATAAGGCTGACAAACGTACCGCTATCTGTGAGCCCATTTTCTAGATAATGTGGGAGCCTCGAAGTCTCACAAACCGATGGGCCTTCACGGCCTGTTACAGGGATAGCTCTACCTAACAAATAATGAATTTGAAAATACTTGGAAGGAATTAGTAGTGGCCTAAGTTATGCTGTTTTCCCAGTAAGTGCGATGATATTGAATTGGAAAGTAACCAGAAGGAAGCGGCCATGACCTCATTTAATGTGTTCTTCTGGAAAATGGGTTGATAACAATTAATTTGAAGGGGTATGAGAATATGCTGTCGTGACCTATTTTGAAGTACTTTCCCTGGAAATGGGATGCAGTCAATAATCAACTGGGTGGAGTTTGGAAAGATGAGATGACTTAATTCAGGGACGTCTTCTGGCACATTAGAATAGTGAATGATGAATCTGAGAGGATTTCGAAAGAATTTACCTTGACCTATTTAAGATTTGTTCCGTCGAACAAGATGAGAGTGAAAAATGAACTTGAAAGAGTTTAGAAGGAAGTTGCCGTGGGATTCGATATGACTTGGAAGTAATCTCTCTGGCCCGATTTTAATTGCTGTGCCGGAAATTTCATCTAAAATTGAGGAATTTCACGAAATATATCAGTCACGATAATTGGTACAGCGGTCGATACTCGAACCGGGCACTCTTGAAATAGAAATTAGAAGCATTACCGCTTAACCGACCTTACACGTTGTATCTGTTATTATATAAATTTATTATTTTGAGCTTCACTTGATGAAATGTTACAGCCGTCATAATATATAATCCTACTCCATTCGATGAAGGTTCCATAGGCTTTGGATTATACATGCAGGTTGATTTTAGTCATAATTTACAAAAGCAAAATGAAGTTATATATTGTATGCTGTCTTTGTATTGTGCCCCGGGGGTTAAATTGCAGTACTCACCCCTACTGGGCTGCCATGGATACCTTCTGTTCAGTTCAGTGAGACCGGTGCTCTCTCAGAGGAGGGGAAAAGGGGTCGAGAGAAACCATTTAAAAATCACCGAAATATTATTAAACTAATAAGGCGGTTGATTGGTATATTGTCTCAACGAAAACCTAATAAAATACGCCAAACATACCGAGACCCTTTGAGAACAGTAATCCCATACACAGGCAAGTTTACACACTCGTACTGCAGAGTATGACGTGGCAAAATGGCGCCATCTAGTCTCCTTTTGACAGAGATTCTACTAGAAAAACATCCTCCAAGTGTTTCATACCCCGTGCTAACTTCTGGGGTTATTGTATATTTGTGTAGACGCGCAAGAACGAAGCCCATGGGAGAAAGTCCTAAAGTCGACGATTCTCAGTCTTTACCACAACTTGCCCATATGTGGTTCGCCACGTTCGTGTTCTCTCTTGGGTCAGAAAGCACAACTTGGAACAGATGACTAATGGAAGCGAGACATCAGACTCTTAACTCATTCTCCAGTTCCGGTCAGCCGTCTTGTGGCGCAAAATATTCCATTTAAATATTTGTGAAATTTATAATTATTGGCACAACACTTTTTCTACTGGTCTTGACTTATGAATTTATCTTATATTCGTTGTGCAAGCATTTTTATAAAAGACGAAACTTCTAATTCCTATAAATTTCTCCTCTGTGCTTTGTTTGCTAAAATATTTCCATCAAATTTTTCAAAATGATAGCTGTTTGAAACGCCGAGGTGTGATGTTAGCACAGTAAACCAAGTGTGTTTATAACCAGTGAAATTTCTCAATCATCTCTTTAAGGTTTCGTAACATCAACTGCACTAAAATAATTTAATATTTCATTTATTACGAAATATTATATATAAATTGAACAAATATAATAAAGAAAATCTGTGAGAAACTGACACATTTTATATCATTTACTGCTGTTCGACGCGTAATGATTTTCAGTGTTTTCATCCTGTTGTGTATTATGATCGCTTGTACCTGGACGTCAACACAACAATAAAAATAAACCAATCAAAATTATGACATTAGTTTTATTTGATAGTCACTACATGTTTCGGTCAAAATTTGGGACCATGTTTAGGTTGTCTCATCAAACACAAAAATAACATAGAATATTACATTCAACGACAAAATAATTTTACATAAAGAAAGCAGTCTTCTGGGATGTGGCGCCGTGTAAATGTGGTGTTAACCGACGTTTCGGAGGGACGTATCGCCTCCATCTTCATGATAGAAGGTCTCTTCCCTTGGGTATTTCTTATTTTTCCTTCTACCCTGAAGATGGAGGCGATACGTTCCTCCGAAACGTCGGTTAACACCACACCTACACGGTGCCACATCCCAGAAGACTTCTTCCTTCATAGTCACCGCCGTGAAAACCTCAAATGTTTCATAATTTTACATAATTTAAAATTTTTTAAAATAATAAAAGTCCTTGAAACTTCGTAGCAGTTGCATATATTATGTAATTGTGATGAGTAGAACTAATACGAATCTATGCTGGGACAGTTCAATAGCAGGAGACATAATTGATGAGACTATGTGAAGATGGCCCCATATATGGGCCGAAACATCTAGCAACCATTATATAAAACCAGTGTGTTGAAGGCGAAATACTACCAGGGATAGTAATCTGTTTTTGTATTAAACTGTTTACCACGAAACTAAACAGCCGTCGTACGCATCATAAATCAGGTTTCGGTCTTCTAGTAACCAAACCCGAGACGGAGAAACGGAAGATTCTAGAGAGAGACAGAAGATTCTATGGTAGCTTACTTACAATCACCGCAGTGTGCAGTGGTATGTTTTGTTTTAGCCCCGTCCCCACAAATTAGCCACTGCGCTCTCAAATGTGAATCGAATTTTGCAGACTGGAGAA
The DNA here is from genome assembly GCF_002891405.2 of Cryptotermes secundus. Taxonomy (NCBI): domain Eukaryota; kingdom Metazoa; phylum Arthropoda; class Insecta; order Blattodea; family Kalotermitidae; genus Cryptotermes; species Cryptotermes secundus. The sequence continues at coordinate 1,365,805 of NW_019741301.1, read as the reverse complement.
CCGGTCACGGTAGCCGGGCGGTCTAGGGCATGCACTGTCTTCGCTCGTTCCGAAGCCGGGATCATGGGTTCGAATCCCACACAAGGCATGGATGTTTGGTGTGTGTATGAGTTTATTCTGTGTTTGTGTTGTTTTTTGTTTAGGTACAGGCCTTGCGATGAGCTGATCACCCTCCAAGGAGTCCTACCGACTGTAAAATAATCATGAAACTGAGAAATCAGCCCTGTGCTCCGAAGTGGGAGCGAGAGGAGAGAGAGAGAGAGAGATAAATATTGGTTCCCTACTGAGAGTTTTATAAATTATCCGTAGTGAAAATTACTGTATTGTCACCTGTAGGGGGGTACGCGTGACGAACATAACGGGTTCTAGATCAGACGATTGGATTTATTGGCACTTCGGTTACAGTCTCTCTTAATTACAATTAATAAAACTCTATTGCTGATTTACACAATTTACAGTTCTAACCGTTGCACACGCACTAGGATTCTTATTTTCCACTAGTCGTCTCCTAGCAACGGGTCTGAACACAGACACTAGAACTTCAAATCAATCCGAATTCTTCTTGTCTTCAACCCTTTGTACTCCCCTGTCTTAATCTATGCTCAACTAATCTTCACAGTTCACTAAAGACATGCTCCACTCTCATCCTTGTTTTCTCAAGTGCTCTTCTCCATGACGGTTTCGTGATATTGACTCACGGTTCCTCTGCAAACGACCTTTGTTTTCCCCTATAAACCTTCGGCACGCACCACGCATAACAAACACCTTCTGTTGCTGTATACGAGTTTATAGTTGTTACCTAACACTGACCATAGAGCGTACAACATTGAAAATACTTGTCCCGTTGTCAGAATTGTTGCATAACCTAGCAACGGACTGTTTACCAAGAATCTGCCTTCGCGTCAACTTGTTTATCGAGCCGTTTCCTAGCAATGGGAATCCGCTTATTCTTTGCTGTTCCGACTTTTTAGGCAGTGTTTATCTAGCTGTTGAAAGGGCCACATGACACAGTACTATGAAATATGACGCCGTATCATCTGGTAGATATTTACCCACATGTGGGGAACTTGCTACCTCCATATTGTATCCAGAAATGGAGACATCATACCCTCCAAAATGCTCAGTAAATGTGACACAGATTATACGGAGTCACATCCTGAAAGGGAGCAGGTCTGATGTTCGTACCCAACGCTGTGACAGCTCAACTTTCAGTTATAAGTAACGCTATGAAGCACGGCTCTTGCTTCCAGATCTGCTACTATACGTCAGAAGTTAGTCCACCCTTTCCTTTACTGTGGATTAGGCTTGTAGTGTAACTGAATTACTGGTAGTTCACTTAGTTACGTATGGGTGTGAAACTTGGTCTCTGACTGAGGCTGTGTGGGAACAGGATAAAAGCTATCCCTGTAACAGGCTGTGAAGGCCTATAGGGTTGTGAGACGTCGAGGCTCCCACATTTTCTTTAGACAGTCGGCTCACAGATGGCGGTAAGTTTGTCAGCCTTACGCGTCGGCCTCTCTTTACCACCCAGGAGGATTCCTGGTAATCATTTCTATTAGAGGCTGAGTAGATCCTAGGGCCATAGTGCTGCTGGAAGGATTAGACGAATTGAAGAAATCCACCACATTCTGACTCGAACCCGCGATTTTCCGGCTTGTAGCATAGTGCCCCAACCATCTACGGTACAGCGTGCCTCCATGGGAACAGGGTGCTGAGAAAATATTTGGAATGAAGAGTGTTGAAGTGATATGAGGTTGGAGAAAACTGCATAATGAGGAGCTTAATAATTTGTACTTCTCTCCAAGTATAATTAGAGTTATCAGGTCAAGGATGTTCAGATGGGCAGGGCATGTTGCTCGCATGGGGAGAAGCGGAATGCATAATGGATTTTGTTGGGAGACCAGAAGGAAATAGGCCATTGGGAAAAACTAGACTTAGGTGGGAGGTTAGTATTAAAATGGGCCTTAGAGCAATATGACTCATCTGGCTTAGGATAAAGGTCAGTGACGAACTGTTTCAACACGGCAATGAATCTTCGGGTTCAATATAATTGCCAGAAATTCTTGAGTAGTTGAGCGACAGGAAGCTTCTCAAGAGGGACTCAGCTTCATGGAGTGAGTAAGTTAGTTCAGTTCACTTACCATTTATGTCATAGGCACATGAGATTCATGGATCTTGTGCTAGGATTAAAATATATTTTCCAGTAACCATCCAAGAAATTTGCCTGCAGAACCGATGGCAGAAAGGA